>NC_080057.1:17411375-17468875 GCF_026212465.1 Amaranthus tricolor
GAAGAATTATGGTCATATATTTTATTAATATAATTTTTATGAATTTATGTTCCTTTAACAAGATCTAAGTTTGTTGGAAGGATTATGTTTATGCTTCTATTTGGTATTGATTTCATGAATTCATAATGCTTTAACAAAAATTTTATTTGTTAGAAGAGTTATGTCCATACTTTTAATTGCTATAGTTTTCATAAAATCATGAATCTTTAACTTAATTTGTTAGAAGAATCATGTTCATGGCTTTTATTTGATTTAGTCATCATAATTCAAATTCTTTAGCAAAATTTCAATTTGTTAAAGAATAATGTTCATGAATTTTTAATTTATATACATAGGAAAAAATTGGATAAGCAATGTAAATATTTTATTTTAAAAGATTGTTTATATTTTTGTTTCATGATTGTGGAAGGTGATGGAATTTTGTATATATAAATATGAATATTTTATTTTCTAAAATTTTTTATGAGTTTGGATGATTCAATGATTTTGATTAAAGGGTGATAACGCGTGTTGTCGAGATATGGTTTATGCGTTGTGATTGAAAATCGTCGAGTTATGAAATAGGATTAAAGGGATATTTAATTATTTTAAAAAAAATTAATGTCTGGACATAAATTTTCTACCTCGAGAGTCGTGCCTCAATCCCTCGGGGTTTGGGAGCGTTTCGTTCGTTGTTTCGCTTTCGATTTAATTAAAAGTCGCTCAAACTCTAAAATTAATTAAAAATAGTAAATGGGCGTTATAAATTATGAAAATTAGTACCCAACGTAGTTGATGCTTTCCGGACGCATTAATTGGTGAAGAGGTTGAGATACCATACGTTAGGTAATTGTGTTGGATTGTCGTGCTACTAAGGTACACGCTTAGACCATACTTTTGTCTTGGTTAAATAAAGTAATGTTGTATCCATCCTATGATGTGATGTTGCATATAACTTAAGCCTAATACACCTCAAATAATTTGAAAGGAGTTTAACTTGAAAATTGAGGATGATTGTGTTTATCACCCATATGGGATTATTAAATTGGATTTGGAATTACTATTATTATTCGTTCACATGACAGTTGTGGATCATTACGGTCACCATGGGGGTATGCTTACTTTACCATGGGGGCATGCATACTGGTTTATGTTCTTTTGGAACGTGCAATGATTTTTTCATTCGACAACTGTAACGGCCCGGTTTAAGTGACCCGAAAAATCATATGAAAACATGATTCCGGTTCACAAACGGACACAAAAGAAAATTCACTTTTACTCGGATCGTCAACGTTCCAACGGTAAAAGGAATATGGTCAACACAGGAAACAACGCCAAGCAAAATAAAACAAGTCAGCGAAAGTCTTTACATACAACTCAAGAGCCCACAGGCCTCTAGACTAGCTAAAAGTTGTACGAGATAAAAAGAAAACGTCAAAAACTTTGGTTACATAAACTGAGTTATTTCGACTCATTACAAAGTATGTCTAGATTTGATGGTTACGGGTTCTAAGCTGAATCCTCACTCCAGCCCCCTCCTGCAGTCAACCTGCTGCACGTCGTATGATGACACGTAGCAGGTTCCAAAGAACAACCAATACACGTCAGAGACTTCATACATATATTAAACAGGTTGAATACAAGCATTGTGTTTACCCTAGCATGCAAAGGCTCTAATACATATTCTTTATTCAATATTTCCAATCTTGTAACGTTGCCCGTCCTGTTCGGGTCGTACAAGTATAATTTCAAATTTGTTTTGGTGGAATACACTTGGGAGAGCTAATCCCAAGGCAACCACCTACCTAAGACGTTGCCCGTCCTGTTCGGGTCGCCAAAGGCTAAAGTATGCATACCCCCATAGTGACCGTAATGATCCACAACTGCCATGGGAAAAATAATTTATAATATTCCAAACCATTTGTTAACCCTTTTGGGTAACATAACCAAACGTCAACCCTTCTGGGTGACAAACACATAAATTCTCAATTTACACTTAATTATTTCATATTATTTGAGGTGTCTAATCCTTATGTGATTACAAATGCCTCGATTAGGAATAAAACAACATTACTTGCACAACCATATAAACAGTATGGTCTAAGCGTGTACCTTTGAACGCTGCAAACACACGTTGTTCAAGCACAATTAGAATTTCGCCCTCTTATGAAACGAGGTCCTAAATAACACACACACAAAACGATCACGTATTAGACCGTGTTTAAACATTTAATCCACTCAATACCATTAAAATATCACTAAGACTTGATAATTTCAAATGTTTTCATCAAACTCCCAATAGTTCCAAATTTTTTTACATTCTGACCAGAAACTTTTATGGCCATTTCGGACAGTTTAGAAAATTCAAATTAAAAATCCGACATCACCGCTGCGTCCGGAACGCATCAATTACCTTGGGTACCAAATTTCATAATTTCTAGCATCCAATTACTATTTTTAATTATTTTAAGCGTTTTAACGAGTTTTAAAACGCATCGGTTAAATAAAACAACAACGAAACACACCCAACGCTCGGATTGGGGCGCCACCATCGAGGCAGCAGCTGCTGTCCAAAATTCCTTTTACTTTAATTATTTTTATTTTATATTTTTTTTTCTATTTAAATTATTTAATCCTTTTTAAATCTCATTACCAAGATACACTTAACCGAAACCGAATTTACATTCTACTAAAATAAAACAAACAAAACCAATTCTCCTATCACACAACCACTTGATATTTTCACACATCTAACAATACACAAAATCCCATCAACAATCTAAACCAACATCAAAAACATAAAGCTAGCAACTAAAGACATACTCATCCACAAGATCCTTCAAGAGCATTTAAAATTTCATAAACCATGATAATAAAATTAAATACTTGATTCTCTTATCAAATTAAAATTTTGTAGAGAATCATATATCATCATTTTTGAATCAAAACATATATATAAGGACAATCCTTTAAACAAATCAAATTTTGTTAAAGAATTTATAAACTCTTGGATACCTACATTACTTAATTCATACACTTAAAATTTCTTGTAACAAACTAAAATCTTGCTAGAGAAATATAAATCGTAAAATAAATCCAGTTTAACCTTTGAATAGACTTTATTCTTATAACAAATTTAAACTTTGTTAAAGAATGCAAATCAAGGAAAATTTTATATAGTAGAAATAGGATTTAATCCTTTTAACAAACCAATTTTATCAAATGATTATTAAAGAAAACTTATATAAAATACTCAATCCTCCTAATAAGTCATAGGATATCATCATAAAAAGAAAGAAGATTATGTAATCCCATACTAAAATTTCTTATAAATAAAAATAGTAATTAACAACTTAACTTTCCCTTTGATTAGAAGATTGGATTGAGCAAAGAAAATGTTTTTTTTTTTCTTCTTGAGTGCCGAAACCAAGAACACAAAGGGAAAAATTTCTGAATTTTTTTCTCACTAAGAAGATTAAAAATTTGATTAGGAATATGAGAAATTCAAATTGAAGCTTAAGGATTAATAGGGAAATTAAGGTCCAACTTAATTACTCCTAATTACACCATTATGAGAGGAGTTACAAGACTCCTCCCATACTCACCCAAACCGGCAGCCCTTCACCTCCTTTCCATAATTTTTTTTATTAATTGAGTAATTATTATACTTTTGTTAAAACAGCAAGAAACGTCACGCGATAACATCGTACGCGACAAAACTTGTTACCGTTAAAATTAAACCTACTTTATTTCTTGTAATTAACTATGTAAAATAATATAATTTAATATTACTTATTTATTTTATTTTATTATATTTTATTTATTTTTAAACCCGATAAATTACGGGGTGTTACAACAACTAGCAGGTTTATTGCAGGTGGGTTTGGAAGTGTGAGAAGTGGACACTGAAACCTGTAATTGAGCAATGCGATGAGTTTGATTATTATTATATATTTGATGAACTTTAATTTATTTTTCTATCGCAAGTACTTTTACCTTATAGACATGAAATGGTTTTGAGGAGGCCAGAATGTTCTCGAGTTGTAAACTTTTAAGACTTCCACTGACTTGTGATTATTGTTGTCATTTAATTATTTCTTTGTCACTAGAGCATCGTTGATTTTAGAATACGGTTAAACTTAAATGCCTGACGTGTAACTTGGAATTCATATTTACATGTTACAACTTCTTTGTTAGTTTTATCATTAACAAGGATAAGGTTGCTTATATTTGACCCTTTCAAATAGGGGTGTTCATAATTGGGTACATGGCATTTCAGGTACTCGGAAAGTCGGGTACCCAGTTAGTCAGGTATCTATTTTGACAGCCCGTGTCTCAACCCGATTAATCTGGATACCCTGATGAATTGGGTGGGGGCATCGGGTACCCGATTTTATTTATAAGAAACTTTTTAAGAATAAAAGGAAAAATTAAGTACGTGTTTACTGTTTAGTACCCCATTATAGAATTGATAATAAATTTGTGCGTATCTGAGTACATTTTCCCACAATTTCTTTCTTTTCTTCGGTAAAACAACATTTAAAGGCTTATAACCTACCATTTAAGATGAGTGTCGACAAGTCGGGTCAAGCAGGTCAGTTTTTATTGAATACCTTACTTCTAAATCTCGCCCTAGATGGGAACTATTTAATGAGATAGGTATATAAAGTGTTGTTACTGGATTGAGGGTAAGGAAGGAGAAAGGTTTTGAGAGATAAAATTCCTTTTGTTTGGATATCAATTTTAAAGGGAAGACATTTGAAAATGTACAGTTATTAACAATTAATTAGGTCTTCTAAAGACGATTTCTCAGAGAAACGTCTCATAAGAGGTCCAGCCCAATGAAATTAATTAATTTATAAAAATAATATTACAAATTTTTGGAAAAACGCTTTTTTTCACATGATTTACTTTTTTCATTCATTTCTTTCCATCTATTTTCTTTCAAGAAAATTAATACATTGAAAAACAAGAAAATAAATCAAACACGATTGAAATGGAAGAAATGGTGATCGAATTTGATGACTCAAAATCCATCGAAGAATATAATGCACAACTTTTTCTATTCCTTTTTGTTTGTCCACTTTATTTTCTGCATGCATTTTAAAGTAAATTTTGAGTCTCAATATCTCTAAGTACACATCATATATAAAGAATTGTAAAAATCAAATATTAAAACACTTTGCATCAAGACGAATCTAATAAGTTCTCACATGAATATATTTTATCTTTAATGTATACTTTAAAAAATCAAATTTTAATTTCTCTCTGCTAAAGTGAAAAAATTTAAAGTGGACAAATAAAAAGGAACAAAGAAAGCACTATAATAGAGGTTGTCTTAGTTATTTTGGGCTTGAAAGTAAATTTATATAGTGTTTAGATGGAATAGGATTTTAAATAAAAAAAGGAGTAATACAAAAGTTAAAATGGTGTCAATTTTCACGGGAAAGAAAATAGCATCAAAAGAAAGGAAATGAGGGCTATTTCCCAAGCTCTAATTCTTATTCATTGTTTATAATTGCAATTTATTGCTTCTAATCCTTTAATTTCAGAAGAATCATAATCGTAATTCAATTCGTAGGTTTCATAATCGCAATTTCTTATTCATTTCAGAAAGCGAAGGTGAGAACAACACTTAATTGACGACAATGGTCCTCTCAAACTTCCCCTTCTCCAGACTCCGAAGTTTATCTTTCTAGAGAGGTAAACTACTTTTTTCTCCTCACCTTAGTTAATTATCCTGATTATGTTTTTGGATTATCCATCAATATGTGTAGATCAGATGTCTTGAGGTTATAATTGCCGAGCTTGATATGCTACCTTTTTCCAAGGTTAGATTCTATTGTATTTCTTCATTGATTTTCATGCTTACTGTTTTTAGTCCTTCCAAATTCTAAAAAAGTGATAAATTTGAATTGTGACGAAAACCATATTTCGAGTTTGATGATTTCAGAACTCAAAATCAATCCAGGAATATAATGCACAACTTCGCACGTTTTTAAAATTTTCAAATTCAATTTGATTTTTTTTGAATTTCAATACAAACTTGATGATTTAATATAATCATTATTGTCAAAATCGCGATTCTGATCTACAATTCTACAATTTTAAAATCCAAAAACAAGCGAGCGATTTAAATAGTAGGTAAAATCTTAAGTTGTAGAATCTTACGATTTTAGTTGGAATAAAATTTTTAGAGGTAGAATCGTGTTGTGTAACACGATTCTACGATTTAACGATTCGATTCTACAAATTTAGTATCAATTATTACTAATTTTTCTTATGTAACATCTTTTACTAATCTCTTTCATATATACATATAAATTTTAAATGTTCCATCATGAAAACTTTTAAAAAATAAATTTCTTAATCGGCAAGAAGATTTAAACTAATTATTAAAAAGTTTTTGTCATATTCTTAAAAATAAAGTTAAAGAAGCTTTAATTCATAAATTTAAACTTTAAAATGGATAATAATGATAAGAAAATTTTTAATATATTTAAGTTTATTTGTAGAATTTATGATTCTACGAATTGATTCTACCGATTCGATTCTGCCTTTCTAAACGATTTTAAGCAGAATTTCGATTTTAACAACATTAAATAGGATCTTCCATTGAAAATTTGATGGTGGAGTTTGATGATGCGAATAAAAGTGTTGATAAACAAACAATAGCATTTACTTTGATGAAGGTAATTAAAACATCTAATTTCATTTGTAAAAACCTAATACTACAATAGTAAAAGCACCTTTTACTTACTTTTCAAATGCTTTTTGAAAATTTGTACTCTTACTACTATAACTAGTAGACATGAATACTATAACTATTTATATTGCCTAATTTGATTATTATAATTGCCTACTATAACAATTTAAAACACTTACAAGATAGTTTTTCTACCCATATAACAATTCAAATTTGTCTACTAGTTTTATGCTTACATCATCAAGTAGAAAGTACCTCCTTCATTGTCTAAAAACAACTAATGTTTTAAGGAAAGAATAACTACGATAACTGAAACTTGTTTAAATGCATACGATAACTATTTATAATGATTATTTTGATAATACAAAATTTTTACTGTAGTTAAAAATACCTACCAAAATTAGTTTCACATTTAATACAACTATTATAACAGTTAAGAAAACCTTCGAAAAATATCCCTACAATATTTGTTTCAAATGACTACTAGAATAAATTTAAATACATACTACTATATTATGCAAAAACTACTACTTTAACAAGTTTACTAAGAGTATGAATAACTTGAAAATGTAATTGAAACACCAGCTATAAATACTTGAACGCCTACTCATAAAGTTTTAGATCCCTACTATCATTAGTTTAATTTCTTACTATGGTAACTTTTAATACATACTTCAGTTAATTCAAATGCTTACTTTATTAAGTAAAAACGCTTACTTTGTTGTCTAAAAGTAACTACTGTATTAAGAAACAATAACTACAAAAATAACTAAAACTAGATGAAATGCATACCATAACTATTTAAAATGCCTACTTTAACGATAAAAAATTCCTTATATAACTAAACCTACCAAAACTAGTTTCACATGCCTATGAAAACTATTAAATGCCTACTATATTTAGTAAAAGTGCCCACTTCATTTTTGAAAAGACCATATTACTATCAAAAACACCTACTATAAACCTATGTTACTTGAACGCTTCATTTTTGTCAGCTCAACGGTGTTCGGTGCGGTCGATACGGATACTGGTACTACATACATGCCGGGTACATCAGATTGTACAAGGGTGTGACGCCATTTCGCAAACCCATTTGTCATTCTCACTTTTGCCATTAAAGCTTGTGAAGAAGATGAAATGGATGGTCATGGGATGGGTCTTGCGCGGGTCCAAATAGTCTCGGATCCAAACCTTAAAGATCCAAAATTGTCACTCCATGACCCAGACCCTTCAGATCTGATGGGTCTAGGATCCTTAGTCTTTAATGGGTCTAGAAAGAGTCTCTTGACTTGTAAAATTTGAGCCTTTTGTAAGTCACTTTTTTTTTCGTATTTTTATAAGTGACTTATTAGCATATGTTACAAATATTTAATAATAATTTAACATCCATTATCAATACACTTACACAAATCATCATACAATCTAATAAAAAGATTGTATAATTCCACATGGCATGCTCATAGTAATTTGTCATACAATCTATAGAAAGATTGTTTAATTCCACATGGCATGCTCATAGTGATTTGTCATATGAAATGATCTTACCAAAATTAACATCAAGTTATTTATTCATGATTAATATATGAGTAATTTATAACAATAAGATATATTTTTAGAAATTTTTATTGAAATATATTTTTGAATTTAAAAGCTATATAAGATTTTCAATTTGTTTCTTTGAACATATATTTATATTTTTTATGTTGAAGTATTTGCTAATTAATAAAATTTCTGCATTAAAATTTAAATTTAGAATATATAGTACATGATAATCAAAATCATTTTGAGAATGACAAAGAATCATTATGATATGTTGTTGGAAGATTATCCAAATTTGTCTAACAATATACGAGAACTTTAATTAATACTTATATTAACAACCTAATATTTTTTTATTAAAAGTATTAATATATTCCAAAATTTTCTATTATTTTATGAGAAATATTATAATTTTATTGATAACATGTAATTGCATTTCTATTTAAAATTTATATTTTTATATACTTTTATACTTATAATTTTGTGCGTTATCTGAGTTTCTTTACTAATATATACATACAAATCAAGATCAGAAGTGATGAAACTAATGACTAAAATATTCGTATAATATATTTAAATTCCTTTAACGATAATATGTACTGCAAAATTAATTTGCTATTGCATATAATCAATCCGTACATTTACACTAAGAGAATGTTGAACCTGTAAAATCAATTCGTACAAATTATTTGCTACTGTAAATTAATTAGTACATTATACACCAAGTAATTAGAGTACACAACATCAATTATATGTACTATAAAATCAATTTGCTACTCTGCGTTTGATAATTATAAGCAAATCTTTGTTTAAAGATAATGTTGTTTCAAGTAAAATTATTTTCCGTTAGGTGTTTCATTCTTCATGAATAAAATCTTGAAGATCTATTTTCAAGCAAATATATGTGAAATCGATTCGTACATGTTGAAGTAAATTTCGTACATGTTGAAGTAAATTGTGACTTAAGTGCACAATCAAGTTTATGCATTAGTGTATGTGCGTAGAGACGAGAATGCTATGGGTGAATTAAGATGGGTAATTAATTGTGTCTTATTTGTGTGTGTTGATGAGTGTGTTTAAGTCGGTGATCAATACATTAAGTTATGGGCATTGATGAAGTCTTAAATCTGTGTTATAATGGAATATGTTAATGAGATGATGAATGTCATTTAATGAGGAGTTTTGAAGATCAAATATCAAATTTTGTTCTATGTGCTCGAACAAAGCAGTTTCGGAATGTCACTTGCTTTGAACAAGGTGCTAGATCAGTAGCAGTCAGAAGGTTTGATTTACAGAGTGCTTAAACGAGCGTGTATAGTGCTCGAACGATAACTCAATAGAATGCACACAGAAGCTGTATTTTGAAGCTGCTCGAACGAGCACCAAGAAGGCTTAAACGAGAAGCCTTGCAGATTGCATAGGACGATGTTCTATTAAACATTTTGGACTTCAAGCGGCTTTAGTACCTTATCAAAATTTGACTCTTCATATGTATCTCATTAAATGTAAATAGTCCTATATATAGGAGGCTCATATGCATTTAAAATTATAAAACACAACCCCTAACTTAAACACATAGCTTTAATCTCTCTTACTCTCAATAAGCTATCATCGAGTGAGTCTCCTTAAATACTTGCGTCAATTTTTTGTATTTCATTTCCTACATACATTGTCATTTTTAGTGAAACTATAGTAGGTTTATCAAGGTACATCATACTTTTCGATCTTGGTGATATTAGAGCTTGCATATTTAACTTGTACTCTAATCTAGCTCTCATTTCAATTGGTATTAGAGCCAAGTCGTTGTTATGGTGATTAAAAAGTCATTTGTTGATGAAGCATGTCAGCGATGAAGCTTGATATACAAAGTTTGATACCAGTGTCAATTTTGGCTTATGGCAATTCAAGATAAAATCCATTTTAATCCAAAATGGTATGCAAAAGGAAATTGATGGTGTAGAGAAGATGCTCGAGGTCATGACAGTAACAAGATTGGAAGAGATTAATACAAAGGCACTAATGACAATTCAACAATGCCTTTCGACCGACTTACTAAGAGAGGTTGTGAAGGAGACCACAACCAAGGGGATTTAGGAGAAATTGAATCACTCTATATGACCAAGTGTGTCACTAATAGACTACTCTTGAATAATAGATTCTATGATTTTCGCTTAGAGGAAGGTAAACCATTGAAACCTCATCTTGATGAATTTTATTCCATTGCGATGGTTTTACAAAAGTTTAATGTAAAGCTTGATGATAAAGACTCGGCTATTTGCTTATTATGTTCTCTAACTCCATCTTACACGAATTTTGGAGAAACTCTACTATATGGTAGAGATAACTTGAGTAGTGATAATGTGAAAAATGCCTTAACTCAAAGGGATTTTATCGATTCACAATTGTCGCACAAAACACATGGTGGCTCGAGTGATGGGTTGTTTGTGAGGGGGATGTATTTTGAGAGATGGTCCATTGGTGGTAGTGGAAATAAGTGAAAGATAATGTCAAAGTCGAGAGGGCCTAACAAAAATAAGACTTGCAACTATTATAAGCTTAAAGGTAATATCAAGAAAGATTGTTGGAAATGAAAGAAGAAAAATTCGAGTAATAAGGGGGCTATGGATGGAACTAATAATGCCGATGCTAGTTACATCAATGATAATGATGATGGTGGTGTCCTAGTAGCGACACATGGGTAAAAGGATGGAGATGAGTGGATTCTTTACTTAGGTTGTCAAAGTACAAGGAGGCTATAGCCTCAAATAACTCAAGCAATTGGTTGATAGCCATGACGCAAGAGATGGAGTCTCTTGCCAAGAATAAAACTTGGGATATCGTTAAAGCACCAAAAGAAAATAAAGTTGTTGGCTTCAAGTGGATATTCAAGAGTATACCCTCAAATTGGTGTTAATTTCCATTAGGTATTCTCACCGGTATTGAAACACTCTTCTATAAAGGGCTACTAGCTTTGGTGGCGATGGAGGACATGAATTTGCATCAATTAAATGTGTAAGCGACGTTTCTTCATGGTGAGCTTGAAGAAGAAATTTTTGTGAACCAATTGGAAGGATTTGAGGTCACTAGTAAGAAAGGTCATGTGTGTAGATTGAAAAGATCATTGTACGGGTTGAAGCAATTGCCAAGACAATGGTGTAAGAGGTTAAATTCTTTTATGATTTCACACGATTTTACTAGAAGCTCTTTTGATAGTTGTGTTTATCTTAAAAAACTCGAGAATGATTCTTTTTTATATTTGCTCTTTTATGATGATGATATATTAGTAGTATGTGATACTTTGTTTGAGGTGGAGAACTTTAAAGAGTTGCTTTCAAGTGAATTTGATATAAAGGATCTTGGTAAAGCCAAGAAGATTCTTGGGATATAGATCATGAGATATCGGTTTAAGGGTGTCTTATACCTTAGTCAAACGAGGTATATTGAGAAAGTGGTGCAATGCTTCTCTATGGATGATGCTAAAGGTATGTCCACTCCTCTTGTCTCTCACTTTAAATTGTCCAAGGTCCGCAAACAAAGGAAGAAGAAGAGAAAATGGTAAAACTCCCCCACACTAGTGTCGTTGGCAGTGTAATGATGTACAATCTAAAGAGATTAGATTAACAAAAAGGGACTTTTCAAATGTAACAAGGGTAAGAAAAGGAATGTGTTCGGCTTAGAAGGTTTAAGTATGAAAATGGAATGATTTTAAGGAATATATGTGATATAATGTCGAATGGGAAAGACTACTTTGGGTTTGCAGAGGTTTCAAGGTTTTTGGACAGGATTCAAAGGTATTTGGAACAGGTTTTTCAAGGGATAGAGACACGTTTCAAATGACTGTTTTTCTAGGTTTTTTATATTACGAAAGATAGAGAACAAACTAGGAACACTTACAAGATTGTTATGATTAAGGATATGCAAGCAAGGAATACTCACTTAATCTTGCTAGAGTGTATTCTTAATTTGAGGAACACTCACTCGTGTTAATCATACAAATTAGTATGTTTGAAACTCTTACAAATTCACTAATTTCTTCAACGATGAGAAATTAACCCCACTATTGGAAAATCATTCAAAATACTTAACACAAGTATAAGTAAAAATGCATAAGACAAAGCTTTTGATTGGAATTCAGATTGATGATTTTATTCCCGAAATAAGGCCTTTATATAGGCTAAGAATCATAAGAAAATTTTAGAAAAAAACCCTTCACTTGACTACAAACAATCAAGTGATTACATTAAACATAATAAAAAATCTAAGGAACCCCTTTTGAATTCTACTATAAGAATTACATTCTTCTTTATTAAAAGAAAACAAAACATCCATACTAAAAAAATATAAAATAAAACACCTCAGATTCTAACCATTGAAAGATAGTAATTCGTCCCTTGTTATGCTTGAGATTCGAAAACTCTTGATTGCTGATGAAATGCTTCTAATGTTTTGATAGTCTTCTTGAGTTCCACCATTAAAGATGAACATAAACTAGCCATATTGAAGGGAATTAAGGGCTAAAATAATTCAGTTATAATGAAGGAACAATTCAGCAAAAGACAAATGATGGAAAGAATACTTGCCATATTTATTAACCTAATAAATAAGAAAATTATATCCTCATGAATATTCCCCTTTAAGACTAATTAAAGGCTGATTTTGACTAGTTTATTTGTAGGTAAAAATTTTAAATAAACATCCCTTTTTATTGTATGAAAACTGTAGGCCACTTGCACCCTTAAGGACGAATTCTGCTGCATTTTGAACTGCCTACTAAGACCTTGACATACAAGTCAAAGCAAGACTCGTAATGAAAGGACTATGTAACCCGTAAGAATTAAATGATGACTCTTTAGAGGATTTAGGTAGGATTAAGTCTTTAGAATGTTCTTAGACTGATTTTACATTATGTAATGTATGCTATGGTATGTTCTAGGCCTGAGATAACTCATGTGGTGAGTTTGATAAGTAGATATATGTTTTAACCCGGGGAAGGGACATTGGAAGGCACTTAAGTGGTTGTTGAGGTATTTGAAAAGTACTTCTAATGTTTGTCTCATGTATGGGAAGTATTCAAGCAAGCTTATCGGATTTTGTGGATTGGACTATGGTGGTGATTTGGATACTAGAAAGTCTACAAGTGGATTTTTTTTACCTTGGGTGGATCGGCGGTGAGTTGGCAATTATTAAATCAAGATGTGATTGCTCTTTTAACAACTGAAGCGAAGTACATAGCCGTTGCTGAGTCATTCAAAGAAGAAAAGTGGCTTAAAGGTCTAGTTGGTGAGATATGCAAGAAGTTTGGTAAGTGTTTATTGTGATAATCAAAGTGCAATTCATTTGGCTATAAATCAAAATACATTTCATAGAAGATCCAAACACATTGATATTACGTATAACTTTATCTGAGATGAAGTTGAGTATAAAAGAGTGTGTTTAGTGAAGATTGATACTAAAAAAAACCCGGCCGACATGATAACGAAGGCATTGCTACCAACATGTTCTATTTGTGTGTGGACTTGATTTGTCTATCTCCTTGCTTGATCTGATGCCCTTGTGGCATGTGAGGTATGTAAGTTGTTCTTATGTTTTGTTTATGCTTGTAAGATGAAGTGGATTGATGTATGCTTTGACTTGGGTGAACTCAAGTCAAGGTGGAGATTATCAAAGTAAATTGTGACTTGAGTGTACAATCAAGTATATGCATTAGTGTGTGTGCATAAAGATGAGAGTCCTATAGGTGAGCTAAGATGAGCGGCTAAGTGTGTCTTAATGTGTGTGTTGATGTTGCTTATGAGTGCATTATGTTATGGATATTGATTAAGTCTTAATAATGTGTTATAATGGAGTATGCTAATGAGATAATGAATATAATTTAATGAGGACTTTCGAAGACCAAAGATTTGATTCTAATCTACGTGCTTGAACATGGCATTATGGGAATGTCACTTGCCTTGAACAAGGCGTTAGATCAGTTGCAGTAAGAATATTTGATAACAGAGAACTCGAATGAGCGTATACATTGCTCGATCGAGCACCCAACAGGATGCACACAAAAGTTGTATTTGAAGTTACTCGAACGAGCACCAAGAAGGCTCGAACGAGCAGCCTTGGCAGATTGCATAGGATGTTGTTTTGTTGAACGTTTTGGACTTAAAGCAGCTTTAGTAACTTATTAAATTATGGCTCTTCATAGGTATCTGATTAAATGTAAATAGTCTTATAAATTGGAAGCTCATATATCATTTGTAATTATATAAACACAACCCCGAGCCTAAACACATAGCCTTAATGTCTCTTACGCTCAATTGTGATACTTCATTGTAAGAGTTGTTGAAACTCCTTTGTTATAATATAAACAAAGATACAACACAATAAGCATCATTGGGTGATCCTCTTTAAATACTCGTGTCAGTTATTTGCATTTTAACTCCAACATACATTGTCATTGTCATTGAAACTATAGTTGGTTCATCAAGGTACTATATACCTTTCGATCATGGTGGTATTAGAGTTTAAGTATTTAACTTAGACTCTAATCTAGCTCTCACTATAGTACATTATACCTTATACACCAAGATTACTACAACATTACACACTTGCAAGCATTAATTTAGGCATTCTAATAATTATAAGCTAAATAAAAAACTAGAACAAATCTAAAACAAAAGAGAAGAGAACGAACCTGCATAATCTGAGTCTAAGCCTGTAGGGATGAGAAGTTAAGAGCAGGGGTAGGATTGAGCGATTTGGGAATATAGTGAATCTATACTGTCTGGAATTTGGGAATAAAGAGAGAAGAACAAGATATAAGGGGAGGGGAATTAGGGTGATGTTTAGAATTCAAAAATAGGGGTTTAGGGTTTTCTTGGTAAATAAATGAAATGGGTGGGGGGCAAGATTGAGTGATTAACAATAAAAATTATAACTATTAATAAATGTTCAGGTACGGTTTCGGGTCTATAGGGCGGGTCTAGTGTCCGGGTCTAGTGGCTAGTCTAGGTTTGATGGTTTGGACCCAGAATCGTTATTTATATTGAAATCCAAATCTGATCTGGATTTGATGAGTCTCAAAAATAAGATCCAGATCCTTAAAAAAGGGTGGATCAGAGCATGCTCAATAGGGTCCGAACCCATGACCATCTCTAGAGGAGATACTTGTGAAGAATATGAAGGTTAAGATACCGAGAAAGGGAAAAATACAATGAAAAAAGTAGAAGAAAAATGAAGGAAAAAGTTAAAAAGAAAAACTTTACCTTTGCTTTCATGGTGTAGAAGAAGAAAAGGAAACGAGTGAAGAAGACGCCGCCCCTCCTATTACTTTTCTGAATTTTTTTATAAGTTATGTTGATTTTGACCTACTTTTTCAACTTGGGAAAAATCATGTGATTTGTATATATATATTTTGTTTACTTTTGTTTTGTTTTCTTTTTTCTTTCTCTTATTATCTTTGACTTTTTTGTTTTCATTTTTTTCCTCTTATTAGTTCTAAACGTTTTTTTTGTGTTGAAGACATGCAGCAGTTGATCGACAGCTGTGACCAGCGTCCGGCGTCTTGTATCGTGGGTGGGGTTGGTTGGGTTTAGTATTAGGATTTGGAACTTTCTGGAATTGAAAACTGAAACACGTGCATAGTTTTTTAAAAAAAACATATAATAGGGGTACTGCCTCCCTAGGCAAATCTGCCTATGACTATCATAGGCTAGGTTTAGCTTTTAGCTAAAGATTGGACTTTTTAAGTTTTAATATAGTTGTTATATTTGACTATTTTAAGAAATTAAATATTTTTTTAATCATTTATATATAAAAATTATGCATAACTAAAATTTTTAAAATGTTATATTATTATAATGAAAAATATATGATAAGACAATTCAAAAAGATCTTATTTGACTATATTTTTTCGTACACATTAACCGTTATATATAAAATAAGTATGAACAATGAATAGTATTTTGTTTACTAGTATTTTAGTTGAAGATTAATATAACAAATACTCCCATTGCAAATCTGTCCCTATTTCTTTTTAGTTGAAGATTAATATAAAAAAGATAGTCAAAGTATTAAAGTGAATAACTCTCTACTAGTATTTTGTTTACAGTTATTATAATTTTAATCTAAAATCGTTAACTGGTTATTTAATAAAAAGAATTTTCTACTTGTCTTAATTTGTGCTACAAAAAGATTCATTAATAATTTGTGCTGCAAAACATTTATATGGAATTGTTCTATGAGAAAATAAAAGAATAAAAGAAATCCACCAAACAACCATATAAAATTACGACATATAATTAAAAATGGAATCTAAAACTTGTTTTCAGCCTGAAAAATAATACCAATATCAAATATCAAATCTTACATTTCTATCAAAAAAATTATCTCAAACCCAATAAAGGCAATTTTCGGGTAGTTTTAACTCACACGAAAGTTTATACTTCTCCAATTTGAGCACAAAAATTAAAAAATGGAAGGGACCACATAAACTGGTACTCCCATGTGTTATTTTGATATAAAAATCCTTCGAATTCAAATCCATCATATACCTATCATTTAGGATATTTTTATAATTATAAATATTTTATGAGGACATTTTAGTAAAACAAATCTATAGCATAAAATGAAATAAACTGATCAAATAAAAAAAACGGGACTAGTTAATTGGAGAGACTATAATATTTTCATCAAAGGAATGACTAGAAGTGGATAGTATTCTTTTGTTTTTTCTTTGGCTCAATCAAGAGTAGTTGTAATACTAGTGTCAGAAAAGCTAGAAAAAAAATGAAATAATTAAGGTAAATTATTAAAAAAATCTATGAAATAAGACGAAAATTAACTTATTTCTAAAAATTAGCGTCTAATTTCTAAACCTGAAGTTTTGTTCTGTTCACAATTAGTAATTGCGAACGGATGCTTAATTTTTTAAAAAGGCGAAGAAGCTGTTCCCAGTTAGTAATTGAAGATAGGGTTTTTGACTTTTTTGACTCTGTTCGCAGTTACTAACTGCGAACAACATCGAGCATAATGGGCCTGTTAGTGACTGCGAACAGGGTCAAAAAATTTAACAGCCCTATTCGCAGTTATTAACTGCGAACAACTTCTTTGCCTTTTAAAAAAATTAAACACTTGTTCGCAGTTAGTAATTGCGAACATAACTAAATCCAAAAATTGAAAATTAGATACTTATTTTTAGAAATAAGTTAATTTTCATCTTATTCCGTGCTTTTTTTTAATAATTTATTTTATCTATTACAATAATTCGAAAAGCTGTTGGTTATGTTGAGAGGCTGATTTACATACCCAAAAAGCCCATTATGTTGGAACAACTGATCAATTGACGAGTGATAAAATGGTGGTAATAACCCCTCAAATAATGATGGGCCCATTCCAGCTTGATTATTGTTTTGATATGAGTTGTTGGCCAAACATGAATTCATGTAATTTTCAGGTGAAGGGATAATAGCCATTGACGACACGTTTGTAGCAGTGTTGGTGGCTGACCGACTGCTGCCTCGAGTTTCCGGAACGTTATGGTTGTGCTTACCTTTATATGATGTGATCACTGCGTTTGGATCATCAGCTGCCCTTTCCACTTGTTTCTTCACTAAGCAACCATTGGAAGTGCATTTGTAGTATCTCCTGTAAATCATAGTAAAAAGAATCAATTTGGTACCCTCTCCGCTTCCTAAAAAAGTTTATTATAGAAAATGTTGATGGAAATTAAGAAAATAATAATCTTTTAGATAGTAATTATATTATTTTATTGAATAATAAAATTGATGAACAAAAAGTGAGGACCATAAAATTTAAAAAATATTGAAAGAATGTCAGTGGAAAAAAAAAATAGAAACCACGAATAATAATAAAATATTTTTATAAAATTAGTGAAAAACATATGGCGACTATAAGTGATATTAAAATATTAAAATGATGTTAGTGGAAATATATGTAGACCAAGCATTATTAAAATATTAAAATGAGGATGAAAAATGTTAGTTTGTCCAAAATTATAATATAATAGAAAGATTCTTTACTAGAACAACAAATACAATAACGCAAAATAACAAATAAGACTTTAAAGAACGAAAACAGTATCATATTGAAAGAAGTATGAAAAAAGGTAAATGACACTCCCAGTATCCCACGTAAAGCAGGGTACGGGTGAAGGTTCTCCTTTCCTCAAAGATGCGGACAAATCATACCCGTTTCCCCAAGGATCCTAAAGAGAGATGCGCGTAGTCAAGAAACCCCTCAACTGATACTTGCGCCCAGTAGAGGGTGGAACCCCAAACTCTTTGTTTCACATGTAGATGCTCTATCCATTGAGCCACAAGTGCTTTTAGTTGAAAGAGGTATGAAAAAGCTGACATATATTTAGTAAAAATTTTGGACACTTATCCTACTTTTATTGAGTTTCATACAATAATCTTAACTTTTGATTAACCATCTCAATTTTAGAGTCACTTTTCCAAGAACATTATTGCCCAAATGGTGATCGGTTTTTACTGGTTAATTGCTACAAATAAAAAGGAAAAATAAAATCAAATCAAAATCATTAAAAATTCATATGTAAAATCAAAAAAATAACTTGGTTTTTCCTTTATATTTTTATATTTTTCAATTTTTTTTATAATTTAATTGTGCATTTACTTTATATTTTTTATGCAAAATGACTTGTATATGTAAAAAGTTACCTTGGTGCATGTTTAACAAGCACTTCTAATAGTTGAAATTATTCATGTTTAATCAAAAATTGAGATTTTTATAGGGAAATCAGTAAATGGTTGAATTATTCTGGATAATTTTTCATATATTTTAAGTTGTAATCTTTAAATGTGGACGAAAATGCATCATCACAATAACTCAAACTTTTAATCGCAAAAGATCATCATCGACAAGAATAATGTCAAAGCATATTTATTTCATATCATTATGTATATATATTAATGGCTAGACGAAAATGCATAAAAAACAAATACAAAATAAAATACAAATATGTCCTTTTAATAGTATAATGAATCAAAAATATTAATAGGAAAAATTATTAGGAATAATATCAACTTTTACTTATCATCCTACGATATATCAATTTTTCATTAACTATGAATAATACCAACTTAGAATGGTGTTTCTCTATAATATCCTAACATGTTAAAAATCAAACTATAGGAGATTATATGATAAAAATTGGTTAATTAGTATTATTCATAGTTAATCAAAAATTAATATTATTATAGGGAAATTAACTACTAATATAAAAAAAAAAAGTTCATAAAAGAAAAGAGAAATGTACCTTGGATTTGGATTTCCCTTGACCACTTTTTGGCCATATTTTCTCCATTTATAACCATCGTCTAAGACATCAATATCACTTGTCACTTGAATTACCACTTTTGCTTCTCTAACTTCTGACACGATTTCATTCTCATCATTTTGGTATGTTAAAGAAGAAGATGATCTTCTGCTATTTAAAGGTTTAGGATGATTATGTTCTTTCGTATTAACAATTGTAATATTATGTCCATTTAATGATGTCCCAATCGTCCTCCTCCCAGGACAGCCAGGATATGTACACTTATAATAACTCTTTGGACTTTTACTCTCTTTTATTTGTTTATTCCCACATTTCCTCCATTTATACCCATCATCTAACCATTTATAGTTAGCTGATTCTGGTTCATACATAACAGTGTTTCCCTGGTTTGAATCCGAACTTTCACAAGTGGGAGTTTCTAATTCTGAAGATTGACCACCTTGTTTGTTTTGATCCTCAAAATTCCATGAACTTTGTTGCTCATTCTGTTCCTGAAAATTTTTAGAAAACAAAATCATAATCATACCGCGTTTAAAGAAGATGAAATACGATATAGTGTACCCTTATCTTCCTTGATAAGAAGGTTTATTTTTTATTAGTTAAATCATCAGCTTGAGCAATGCAAGACCTATAAATGAAAACAAAAATCTATAGTATAGGAAAGACAAATACAAGTAATGCACGACTATGAACTAAAGTTGTTAGGATCAGGTTTCTACCTGGGCCCGGTGAAAGGGTAGGTTCAAAGAATCGTAGGATCGTGTGATTCTATATATATATATGCTTTAATATGCTTGGGATAACTTATTAACAATTATATTTTTTTTTAAGTTTTAAGGTGCAAATAAAAATATATTTGACTCCATCTATTAAATTTTGAAAAATAATACTTATAGTTATCAGTTTTGAAACTACAAATAAATCAAGAAAAACTTAAATAGAAGTAGTAATTAAGGATGATCATAGGTTGGATTTGAGCAGAAAGCTAGCCTAGATTCAGATCATATTTTTTTTATTGGACCCAGACCCATATCTCGAACAATAAGGTCTGAAAAATTTGAACACAAGCCCGCACTGCACCCTTAGGATCTTGGGGGTCTAAGATTTAACTCTTGGGTTCAAAACAATTTTTTTTCTTTTTTTGAATTTGAATTTTTTTTTAAAAAAAAATCATACAATCAAACACAAAAACAATAAAATTTTCACATGGCATTCTCATAATGATTTGCCATATGTAATATTTCTAACAAATGTTAACATCAACTTATTCATTCGTTATATGAGAAGTATATGACAATAAGATATGTTCTTTTAAATTTTCTTGGAATAATATATTTTTGAATTTAAAAGCTATATAAATTTTCATATAAAGTTTCTTAGAATATATATTTTGTTTTACAATGTTGTAGTATTTGCTAATTTTATAAAGTTTCTTCATAAAAATTTTTATTTTTAAAATATTTCATAAAGAATCAAAAGAAAATTATTTTGAGGATGATAACGTTAATAATTATTTTGAGGATGACAATAAGATATGTTCTTTCAAATTCATTATGATAACGTTAGAAAATTACTCATAATTTCTTTAAAAAATAAAGAAGTTTACTTAATAATTATATCAATAATCTTATTTTTATTCATTATAAACACTATATATTCTAAAATTCTCTATCTATGTTATAAGAAATATCATAATTTTAAACTAACAACATGTAATTAATTATGTCTTTATTTGAAATTCATATATATATATATATATATATATATATATATATATATATATATATATATATATATATATATATATATATATATATATATATATATATATATATATATATATATATATATATATATATATATATATATGTATAAATTTCATGTTTGATAATTATTTTACATGGTTATGGTTATTAGACTAGGATAGAGATCCAATAATAAAGGGTGTGAAAATAGGAAGAATAGAAAGGTGTAACTATTATTGATTGATTAAAATTTAATGGTTTAAAAAACATTGTCTTAGTAAAAGATCTAATAACACATGTTTATGAAGAAAGCATCACACATTAATTTAGAAAACATCAAACTTTCAAGTGACACATGTTTATATAGAAAGTATCCATATTAATTAAGAAAACATCACATTATTTTCTGTTCTGAACCGTGTGCAAAATGTATATATATATATATATATATATATATATATATATATATATATATATATATATATATATATATATATATATATATATATATATATATATATATATATATATATGTCCCATTTGTTGGAGATGGCGAAATCTACAAAATCCAAAAAAAAAAAAAAACATAAAACTCATCTTATTTTTATCTTCTTTATAAAAAACAATAATTTGTGGAGTATTATAAGTGGGTTATGAATTTAGCAAAATTATTTAAATCATTAATGTAAATAGATAATAACGATTATAATTTTAATAAAGATAATCAAGATTCAAGAAATTACACAGATAAAATAGAACTTACATAAAGAGCAGGAAGAAGTGAAGGGTCAGAGGGATCAGTAGTAGGAATTCTGAAAGTAAGAGGAGCCTCAAAATCTAAAGGAGGAGGTAGTGGAATATTTGATAAAGAAATAGGATCTGTTGGAAGTGATGGCGGTATGAACATTGGTTTTTCGGCGGCGCCGTCAATCTGATCATCCAAACTATTAGGAAGGAAGTTGTTTACGACTTCATTGCCGACAGCTGGATTATTACTCCAGGCGTTGGCATATAAAGAATTATCGTAAAACCCCATAAATAACAAATACTTGAAAGGTTGCGGAAAAGGGTTTAATAGAGAATGGAGTTATGAAAAATAATAGAGAATGGGTTATTAGGTGAAGGGTTTAATATAGATTGTTATCCATGTTACTAATATAGGAGTATTTTTTTTATTAAATTAAATTAATATAAAAAAAGGGTATATTGAAATTGGGTAGTTTTATTTCCGACAAAATTGATTTTCTTTTGTGATGTCACGTGCAAGGAAAAAGGAATTTATGTAGGCTATTAATGAGGTAAAGCTATTCAAAAGTGACCCGATTCGAAATCGAAAGTAAATCGATCCGAAAATATGTTCCTTTTTTATGTTTATCGAACCGATATTAGCTGATCCGAAGCTATACCCGAACCGGTTGACAACCGAAAATGATAAAATTGAACTCAAGCTGTAACCGATTTTTCTAACCGACACGTAACTATTAACCGAGATTACCCGAACTTAATAGTGACCGACCCCTGTAATATTCGACCCGAATCATGCTCAAAACCGAACTTGATCCGACTAAAACCGACTTAACTCGAACGTAATTTAGATCGAACTGCCGTAAAACTAAGCCAATTTTTACATAGAGGGTTGATTGACTCATATTCAATCATCTTATTAGTTATTCTAATAAAGTCATAAATATTTTAATAAAATAAATTTTATAAATATATAGTTTCATATATTTAGAGTTAATAATCAATGGTCAATGTTTATTTAATTACTTTTAATCAAATTATATGAAAATTGATAGAACTTTATAATTTTAATTTCCGGTCAAACAAGTAAAAATAACAATGTAATAATGATCAATAATTGATTTGCATTTTCATTATTTTGCTTTAAATAAATGAACCTTATCATCAATTAAAAAATGACTAACAACTTAATCTGATACTAATTCGATCAATAGTAATTAGTAATTCGCAATTCGTAGCCGAATTCTACTTGAAAAATACCCGTACCCGATCTGAATCCGGTAAAACCGAACCAATTATTAACCGATGACAACCCGAGACCGATTGAAACTCGACACGAACTTCAACCGACACCGAACTGATGCTAACCCAATAGGTCGAATAACCGATCTTCAACCGAACCGTGACTAACCGACCCGACCCGAGTATGACCTGTCGCAACACACTTCCGAAATATAACCAATCTGAAATACAACCGAATCGAATGACATCCGTTCGAAACCGACCCGATTACCCGAATGAACACCTCTATAGGTATTTTATTCATAACTTTTCTAGGTTTATTTTTTTAGTGTTACCCGTCACTTTTTGTTTGAAGGACTATTTTTTTATTACGGTATTAAAATTATCGGATATTTCATGATATATTACTGAGTTTTTCCAAAATTCACTATATACCACACAAGAAACTTTAATTCATCATATACCATTGAGTTTTCGTCCGTTAGCACAGAATAAACGACAACTGCCGTCAGTGTGTCGTTTGGGGTAAATTATTAATTCACCATATACCAATATTTATTTATTTATTTATTATTTTTTTTGCAGCAAATACCATTTGGTTGTAAGTATAAACATCACGGTTACAATTGAAATCCTTTGTCTTACCGAAGATTTCGACCGCCTTTTCTGCATTTCCAGCCTTCCAAGAAGTCGTAATCAACACGAAAAAGAGTTCAGATGGGATTTCATCCCCATTATTCCTGAGCTCCTCAAGAACTTCCCAACAAAGATCAAATCCATTAGAATCATCTAGAATCATGTCACCAACTAAACCATTGAACTCCCAAGCTTTAAGAAACCTGTGCTTCATTGCCCAGATGTAAAATCGAAAACCCATTTGAAAATTTGGAGGTTTCATCATAAATGAAGAAACTGTATAGCGATTTATCATGTGGGTGACTGAATCAAAAGCATATATAGTTATAGAATTCTCAAGAATGGAAATAACTTGGGTCAATGGGTCGGGTTTTTGAGTGGTTAATTGGGTTTTTGGCAAATTGCAGAGAGAACGAAAGGGTAGAAGTTGATGTAGAATGGATCATTGTATCAATTTGAAGAATAAAATTAGGGTTTGTGGGGTTTTAGGCTTAAACAAAAAGAGGGATATATGAAGAATGCAATTGTTGCATCAATGAAAAACCCTAAACTCCAATAGTCAAATACTACAATTCATCAATTTCAAAATGTGTTCAGTGAAATTTTGTGCTTTGTTGCTTGATAAAGCAGATAATCAGACTCAGAGCATCAATGCCCCAGCCCCCAATCAAACTAGATTCCCAATATGCAGCCGGAAACAATACTCATAACAAAATTACAAACAACCTCAAACTTAATTACTTTTCCAAATTACAATGGCAATCTTTATATTTGCAAATTATTGCTTTCAAAAATCAAAACACATAAATGACTTTTGATCGAAAATGGAGTTAGAATTTACATTTTTAAATGGAGTTGAATGCGTAAGGGCATACTGATAATTTACCATACAACCCAAATTCAGTATAATCTGATTAAAAAATGACAAGTTCTAAAATTAACTCCAACAAAAGTGATTAATTAGAACCATTTTTAAGTTTTATAAGATATACATAACTATCATAAGAACTTCTTAGAAAATCATGAAAGAATCAAACCTCTTATACCATTGCCTTGGCTATTGCTTCAACCCATACAATAATATTTTCAATCTACACACATGGCCTTCCTTACTTGCGACCTCAAAACCTTCCAATTGCTTCATAAAAATTTCTTATTCAAGCTCACCATGAAGAAACATCCTTTTCACATCCAATTGATGCAATTCCATGTCTTTCATTGCCAACAAAGCTATTAGTGCCCTCATAGAAGAGTGTTTCACTACTAGTGAGAAAACCTCCTGAAAATCAACATCCTCAATTTGAGAGTATCACTTTGCGACTATTCGAGCTTTGTAGATGGGGAAAAATTATTATAAGCACACTCCTTCCTCTTGAATATCCACTTGCATCCAAGAATTCATTTTCTTTGGTGCTTCAACGATATCCCAAGTTTCATTCTTAGCAAGAGACTTCATCTTTTGCTTCATGGCTATCAAACACTTACTTGAGTCATTGAGGCGGACATAGTGTCGTTGTACGTACTTAGTTCATCCAACCGTTCGACTTCATTAGCAATGTTGAGAGCCTATGCAATATAATCACACTTTTCAATGTACCTCCTTGGAGCCACGATCTTTCTCTTTTGCGTTATAATGGACAAAGGAGGAGATTTTTGTTGAACATCCTCATCATCTTTTTCTTCTTAACTATTGGGAGGTTAACGCTCCTCTTATGCATTAATGGGAATTACAATATCATTATATCAGGGACTTTCTTCACAAGAGATTAACATGCAACTATCTTAATTAAATACAACATCTCTAGAAGTAGTTATTCTTTTTGATTTTTCACAGCACACCCTGTAACCCTTTACACCTACTCCATATCCCACAAAAATGCATTTTTTAGCCCGAGTTTCTAACATTCCATCATTTACATGAATATAAATCGGACAAACAAAGACTCTAAGACTAGAATAATTTATCGGAGTGTTATACCACACTTCTTGTGGTGACTTCAATTTCAAGGCGGTATGAGATGAGCAGTAGATCAAATAACATGTCGTAGCCACCACTTCGGGGCAAAAGTGCTTCCCTAGTTTTGTTTGGTTTAGCATTCGACGTGCCCTCTCCAATGATGTTTATTCATCCTCTCCGCAACACCATTTTAATATGGCCTTCCTACATGAGTTCATTTCCTTACAATACCTTCACTAGAACCATATTGAAGAAATTTTCTATCAACAAATTCAAGACCATTATTGGCTCTCAAGGTCTTGATATTCGTATCGATCTTTTTTTCAATTATTTTCTTCCGATCCAAGAAAACATCAACTACTTTATTTTTATGTTTTACGAAGTAGCACCAAACCTTTCTTCAAAATTTATCAATGAATGTCAAGAGATAATTACAACACCAAGTGAGGGGTTTCTTGAAGGCCCCCACAAATCGGATTGAATATAGTCAACCCTTGGCGTAATGTATGGAGGGTTTGAAACTAACCCTCTTATATTTTCCATAAACACATTGTTCATAAAACACAAAGCTCCCAAACTTCTTGCCATAAAATAAACCCTTTTTAGAAAGTTCATACATACCTTTTTCACCCATGTGACCAAGCCTTAAATGCCAAAGTTTTGTATCATGATCGAACATTGTGTTTGTGGAAATATTCACCAAGTTGGCATACAAACTCCCATTCATCTTCCCTGTTATCACCACTAGTGACCCTCTAGCAACCTTCATAACTCCACCGTCACAAGTGATTCTACACCCGATTTTATCAAGTGTAACAACCAAAAACCGGGTTATATACAAACTTATATGTATGTATATATATATATATATATATATATATATATATATATATATATATATATATATATATATATATATATATATATATATATATATATATATATATGTATATATATATATATATATATATGTATATATATATATATATATATGTATATATATATATATATATATATATATATATATATATATATATATATATATATATATATATATATATATATATATATATATATATATATATATATATATGTGTATATATATATATATATATATATATATATATATATATATATATATATATATATATATATATATATATATATATATATATATATATATATATATATATATATATACATATATATATATATATATATATATATATATATATATATATATATATATATATATATATATATATATATATATATTTATATATATATATTTATATATTTATATGTATGTATATATATATATATATATATATATATATATATATATATATATATATATATTTATTTATATGTATATATATATATGTATATATATAAATATATATATATATATATATATATATATATATATATATATATATATATATATATATATATATATATATATATATATATATATATATATATATATATATATATATATATATAAAGAATATAAGTTTGTATATGTAACTACCATTTCATATAAGTTTTGTAAGAAGTTTAAATTGAACTGTTTTTTCTTATTATTTCTTTTTATAAAAGTGATGCTTTCATACAATACATGATACACTACCATTTCATATATTATGTGTTACATTTATAAACGTGTGAGACTTTAATCGTGATGCTTTCAACAAAAACTGTGATGATTTCAACACAATATTTTGTGATAAATTAAATGATAATGACATTAAAAATAAATTAGTCTACATATAACTAATTTGTTCTTATACACGATTATTTCTGCCATTATTTTTGCGATTATTTCAACACAAATTTTTCTACGATTATTTCTGTCTTCCATTGTTTCTACGATTTTATACACGATTTATTGTTCGATTTATACACGAATTTTTTATTTTTGTTTATCAGAAATATGGTAGTTACTCGAAATTCTGCACAAGTTGAAGAACCAATAATAGCAGATCCTCCGCAAGGTATGCCAAATACAAGAGGGAAAAGAATAAAAATTGTTGCTTCAAAAAAGAAAAGGTAAATCTTGTTTAACAAGAGGGAAAATCAAGATAAAATGTTGCTTTCTTTTATAAAACGTGATGCTGTATTTATAAAATTGTGATGCTTCAGTGTTGAAGAGGAACAACCTTTGCCGAAAACAAATGGGAAAACAAAAAAAATTATTGCTTCGAAAAAGAAAAAGTAAGTTTGTTTTTAAATGTGATGCTTTTCTTAAATACAATGTGTTGGGTTATATGAAAAACTGTGATGCTTTCAGTGTAGAAGTAGTCACTGCTGCAAGGGATGAAGATAATGAGCAAGATAAAGGAGAAGAAAATCAGGAAATGGAAGAGGAACAACCTTTGCTAAAAACAAAAGGGAAAAGAATAAAAACTGTTGCTTCAAAAAAGAAAAAGTAAGCTGTTCAATAAAAATGAGATGCTTCATTTATAGAAATGTGATGTTTTTTAATAAAAATTGTGATGTCTATCAGAACCATGATACTTCATTTGTTTTTTTAGAGTTCAAGTAGTTGCTGCTACAATATGAGAATACAATGAGGACCATGAAGAAGAGAATGTGCCTGAAGTTAACGTAAATGCGGGAATGGAAGAAGTTCCTCGATTAGCAATAACTAAACGAGAAAAAGTACAAATTGTTTCTTCTACAACAATTCCAAAAAAGAAGTAAGTCATAGACGTAGATGCTTTTTGCATAAAATTGTGATGCTTTCTACATAAAATTGTGATACTTCAATGTGATGCTTTGTTTACCGAACTGTTGATCATAGTTTGCTTAAACCATTGGTTGATGTTAATGAGATCAAAAAATCTTAACTGGTGTGGTTTAGTGTTTGATAGGTTTAGAAATGGTTTGGAGAGATGCCAAACAAAAAATTTGAAAAATATTCCTTCATGTCTAGCCATATTAGAAATTTGCTTTTACCATCGAGTTAGCTCTCTAGGTATTTTCCCATCATCAAGGTTGCCCTTAATCCAACGTTGGACTTATGAGACTTTGAAAAAAAGGGCACAACTTGAGTTGAAGGCTAGATCCTTTGGACTGGGTGATTTCGATGGAGACACATACCTAGTTTCAAAGAAATTAAGAAAAAAATCGCATGATGATGAGGTGGAGCTAGAAGAAAATGGGATGTATCTCAAGATCCCTATTCCCGATGGCTTGTTGGCATCTTCTGATCAAGAAATTCATGATACAGCTGGTGATGTAAGTAATATTATTTTTAACATTTAATTTTTTATAAAAACAACCAGTAGCATATTTTAAAATATAAAGTAGCAATTTTTTGTCTATAAAGTAACACATTTCATACAAATTTTTTGTAAGAAGTTTAAATTGAACTGTTTTTTCTTAATATATTCTTTTTATTAAGGAGCTTATGGATGAAGTTAGCAAGATAAAGAGGAACATGGAAATTGTTACTCAACGTCATATATTGAGACTGTTGAAGTTAAAGGCAAAAGGCAATCAAGCACAAGATGTCGGACAATCATCAAACTCTCCAACACTATCACAATGGTATTCAGACCCAAAATTGATGGAGGAGATTGATGAGATTATGGACAGGATAAGAGTGGTTAAAAAATGAACAACTGACATCGACTTACCAAGCTTTGACCTGGGAATATCAGATCTTGAGAAAACACCTTCACCAGCACCGAAGTTAACTGCCAAGAAGAGAGGAAAAAAGAAAATTTGAGTTTGTTTTTGATTCCATGTGTGATGCTTTCAACATAGAACTTTTATGCTTTCAACACAACAAAATATTGTTATGAATGATAATCTCAACAATATTCAAGTTAACATCATCAACACGAAACAATTGTGTTGACGTGTGATGCTTTTGTATAAAACTGTGATGTTTTTGTTTGTATGATGCTTTCTACTTCAAACTGTGCTGCTTTTTACAAAAAACTTTGATGCTTTCTAAATCAAATCTGTGTTACATTTATTCAACACAAAATACAATACATGATACACTACCATTTCATATAAAACTTTTTGTAAGAAGTTTAAATTGAATTGTTTTTTCTTATTATATTGTTTTTATAAACGTGATGCTTTCATACAATACATGATACACTACCATTTCATATTTCTGTGTTACATTTATAAACGTGTGATGCTTTCCACATAAAATCGTGATGCTTTCAAAAAAAACTGTGATGATTTCTCTAGAGAATCAATCAAAAATTAGTTTACACTCTGCAACTGCTACACAACCCCAAATATAATTGTTCTTCTGAAGCATGGATTCAATCATTTACCACTGTATTTCATAAACAAGTCACCTGCAAGATTCAGTGAACAAAATATATATGTTAAATGTCTAAATGTGGAAAACAGACACGTTTAATAATGAAAGTATCACTATTTATCAAAGAAAGTACCAATATAAAATTCAAGAGGTAACACTTTTTATATCATATTGTACTTACTTATTTTTTCTTATGTGGACACGTACGACTATTGTGACCTGCAACTTTCCCACAACTTTTACATTGTCTTTGCTTGGTCATCCTTTGCTCTTCTTCATCTTCAGTATCCTTTTGTTTTGGATCTTTTTCTTTCCTCTTGCCTTTATTTGAAGATTGTTTAGGGTTTTGAATTGTAATTTTTTTAGGACCTTCACAACCCAAAAAATTTTCTAACTCTTGACGTTTTGTCTTCTCAACCCCACGATTCTTTTTTTCTAAAAGCTCAGCTGAATACAACTTCATTTTGTGCAAAAGCTCAACCAAATCATCTTCATCATCTTCTGCCAAACTAATGCATCGATGTACCTCATTCCAAACATCTCCTAAAACCCCTTTTCTAGATTCCATAACATTATTACCATCCAATAATGTGCCATCAATATCATAGACAGGTGTTTTGTTAGCATCTTTTGTCCACCTTTTCAATATGTAAGGTTCTGGTATATATTGAACGTCTTTTGCATGCAAAACCCATAATGCATGCTTACATAAGACTCCTACTCTTTTGAATAACTTACAATAGCAATCAACATACAATGTTTGTGCATCACATACAACTTCAAAAATTGTCCCAGTGTTGAAATGTACCACACGATACACATCCTTGCCATCTCGTTCAAAAGTCACAATTTGTAAGGGTTCCATATGCTCAGTTAAAGAAGTTCCAACCATATCATTATTATCTTGCAATGCAACCTAAAACAAAAAGGAAGATATTTTTGTGAAAAAATCATCACATTTCCTACCCAAAAGTAACACTGTGCATATACTTTATTGCGTATTATTGATAAATAGAGGCTTACCATGAGTTGACTTGAAGAATTTGCATTGTTATCACCAAGGTTAGAAGTAGTTGTAAAAGTCACATTTTGTAAGGGTTCCATATGCTTAGTTAAAGATGTTCCAGCCTTATCATTATTATCTTGCAATGCAACCTAAAACAAAAAGTAAGACATTTTGTGTAAAAATCATCACATTTCCTACCCAAAAGTAACATTGTCCATATACTTTATTGCGTATTATTGATAAATAGAGGCTTACCATGAGTTGGCTTGAAGAATTTGCATTGTTATCACCAACGTTAGTAGTGGTTGTAAATGTCACAGTTAGTAAGGATTCCATATGTTCAGTTGAGCCGCTAATTTCTTCAATTTCATCCTAAAGCATAATCTGTAACACAAATTTAACCAAAAAGCAACACCTTTTATTGAAAAAGGAACACAATTCTTTGGTAAAGGTAATGCTATTCTTACAATCATACAATATAAGCAAAACAAAATCAAAGCACTATAACAGACCATAAAAATGAAAGCACTAAAATAATACACTATAATACATTATTCCTACAATAATACCAGTTAAATGTAGGTGAATAACATACCATAAAATCGCAGACCATAATACCAGTTAGAAATTGGCACGACTGGTTGTGCAGCCTTCACCACCACGCACACGCACCACCACCACAACAACCTCCTACAATCTTACCCTTTTCTAGTTCCTCTATTGTGAGCCATCTTTTTTTCTCTAATTAATCTTTTTTTTTTAGTTTCTAATTGAAATTTTATTAAGTTTATGAATTTGATGTTGATTTGGTGTTATTTTCATTAAATCTTATTATGGGTAAGATTTTAATTGATGATTTGAGTATAATTATTAATTAGGGTTGGAAGTATGAATGAAAAAGATGATGATGGTACTACTTTTGGGTTGAAAATGTTTAGTAAATTAAATAGAATTGTATAAGCTTTGAATATGTAATTATATTGTGAATGGTGATAATAGTATTTATAAATGGTTAAGATTATTAGTCACTAAACGTGGTTGTGAATTGTCACTTGCCTTATAAAGATGAGGGTGGATATTGTTTATATTATTGAGTATTATTGCTAGTTAATTGTGGTATAATCATAGTTATTAGAGTGATTGTTGGCATGTTAGGGATGCTTGACATGGTTGATTCGTCAGTTGCTGTAAACGGTATAATTGTAGCCAACTTATAAGTTACTATTAATGTTCGTGACACGAGTAAGTGTTAGTAGTTTATGGCATTACATGGTGATGTAGTTTTATAACTTAAGTCTCGTTGGTTTAGAGAAATGTGAAGGCTTATTCGATTGTTGGTCTAGTCAATGTGAAGGCTTTTTTAATTGTTGAGTTAATGTCATAACTTGTGAGCAAGTATAGATTGACTAACGTGAACTGATTAAGTGCGTATTAGAATAATTGAAAAAGTTATTTAAATAGGTGAATGATAGTTTGTTTTAGATTTTGGTCTCTCTTAAATGGATAAAAGTAGGCTTATTAGTTCTATTTCGAACATGTATAGGTTTCCAGTTCATAAGAGGAAAGTAGACATAGAAATCGAAGATACTTAGCATAAGAAACCAAACAAGAGAGCAATTGAAGATACTTAGCATAAGAAACCAAACACGAGAGCAATTGAAGATACTTAGCATAAGAAACCAAACAGAGAGCAATTAAAAATATTTAGCATAAGAAACCAAACATAGAACACTCACAAAATTTAGACATAGAAATCGAGACTAAAACAATAAAACTCACATTATAAGTAAACTTAAAAATAAGGTGATACAGTCTTATTTTTGCACTATACGTTGCAATAAAAGCGAGCAAATCTTCAATTATTATTTTGTTTTTAATAAAAAACAAAAGGGTCTTTGATTGCTACTTGCTACTAACAAATATTTTGATGACTTTTTTTGATTAAGTAATGAATTGCTCGTTGTTAGTAACAAGTAAATTCTTACTAGATAGTTGAATAAGGTGACACTTGCTTTGAAAATTAGTTTTCAAAAAACACATTTTTTTATTTAAATTGATAATTTTTTCGAAAAGTGCGTCCAATTATTTCCAACCCAACAGGGTGAATATCCTCATATTAACCTTTCATGTAGACCCCTTTTAAGACCAAAATATGGTGATTTGTGCATGATAGAATTTCATTGTAAACCCCTTTAAGACCAAAATATTAACCTTTTTCGAGTTGAAACTCTTTAGTCCGCACTCTCCTTTAAGGATATAAGTTGCCACCGTCTTTTCCTTTTCAGACCCTGACCATAGTTTTCTATGAGCGAAATATACTGGGTATGATGATAATGACGACTTATGCTTTGAACATTCTAAAAGTTTTGCTGTTCAATAGCATGGAACTTGAAAATTTGACATTAATGGTGATTTTTGTCATAAACTCAACAAAAATACACACATTTACAAAAAAACGAGTAACTTCGGTAGAGACAAGAAAAAAATAAGCTTAAACGAGAAAAAAATAAGCTTAAACCAAGGGTTGATACGTAAGGATGGATTACTTGGTAGTAATTGATACTTGATTACAACTCCTGCGAAATATTCTATTTTCATAAAAACTGGTATCTTGATTCATGAATTCTACTACTGCTACAGAATTAGATAAAAGACGGAGTAAATTTCACTCCTATGACGCTGCACCAGGGTCACTAATTACACCCAGAAAGTCATCCTTAATTGTGCCGATGCAGAACTGCAAAAACAACAAAATAGGACAATAAGTACATAGAAAGGCGAGCGATTTGATCAGAATGAAAACCAGCTTAAAAGAAAAACTGTCCACTTGAGCCAGAAACAAGTGCAATAACAAACAGAAAAACCAGGTACATTTTGGCACATAGGTTATGCTAAGTGTTTCGTCTTCCATCAATTAGATAAATGGACTGAGGATTGAAATCCATCATGGTGGGGAATGGGGAGAACTTTACGTGGTGTAAAAACAATAGGAAGGGCTGAAACTTGTACCCCCTTGTTAGTCGGTTACCCGCATACCAAGTACAAGAGTGGTAGAGCCACCTATGAATTTGGGGTCGACTGACCTCTCTTAAAACTAACTTTTCAAAAATTTCTTTAATAAATTTACAATTGCGAATTACAGCCTTAATGTTTAATTTTTTGAGAATTACAGCCTTAATGTTTTTTTTTTTTTGCGAATTACAGCCTCCAAAGTAGCCTTTTGACCAAAATTCAAGCTAAGTGACCGATTCCGTACAATTTTAACCGTTAACCACACTTTTTACCTTTGACTTTTTTTTTTTGAGTTTTATTTTTTTTTTCTCATTTAATTTCTTCTTCTCCTAACATTGATATCACTCCATTAAAGCTTAAATCCATAACCCCTCCTCAATCTGCTGCTCAATCCCAATCATTTTCCTCTCTTTTTCTTCTTCATCCATAAAATGTTCAAGTTAAGAAAAATTAGCTTGGTTCCTCTTTAAATCCCAAATAACTGATGACCCTTTTGAAGTTCTAAACTCTTGGAACCACACTCTCCCTGTCTGTCAATGGTTTGGGGTTCATTGCGGTCGTCAACACCAGAGAGTGAGGACACTGCAACTCAACTCCCTAAAGCTCACATGTTTTATCTCTCCATTTTATGATTGAACATGGCAATTAATTCTTTGTTTGAACTTAGCAATTGTTCAAAGTTAAAAGTGCTTGGATGGTGATATTTGAAAGAGCTTGATTTGGGTCATAATGATTTGGATGGTGATATTACAGAAGAGTTATCCAAATGTTCTAATTTGGAGTATATGATCTTAAATTCCAACCATATATCAGGGGCTATACAAGAATCATTATCCAAATTGGTATACCTTAAAGTGCTAAATCTTTCATCAAACAATTTGACTGGCTCTATCCCAGAAAACCTCGCCCATATTTCAAGCTTGCAATACCTTAATTTGTCCTCAAATCATAAAGAATGTTGGAGTAGGACTGTAGGAGTGTTGAGCAGAAGGGAACTCAAATCCTTATTTCCTTCCTTTTTTTTGCTCCTCCATTTTCATCTCATCTGCAAAAAAAATTGTTCAGGTCCATTCAACCTGCACAGAACAGAGCTATAGAGCTGGATTTAGTATTTTTCGTACAAATTAATTCTGGAGATCCTGATCGAAGAAATCATCGAAATCAAGGAGATCAAAATCATCAGAATGATCAAAAAGACCATCGTCAACGTCCTTGAAGCAATCTTGAAGCCAGTTTCAAAAAGGAAGGGAGAAGTGTGAACAAGTTCCCATCACCGATCAAAGAAATCTTCGATCGTTTGGTAAGATTTCATAGGGATGTAAATGGGAGCGTTAGGGTTTAATCTTGATGACTGAAGAGGTTCAATTGGGAATTTAGGGTTCCTTGCAAAAGGGAGTAATTTGGGAATTAAGGATTGACTTCATAGTCGATTGAATCTGAAAATTAAAATCACTAGTGCTTTCAATTGGGAATTTAGGGTTCCTTGCGAAAGGGAGTAATTTGGGAACATTTATGAATAAAGATGGATGAACAACGGAGGATTTGGAGAGCTTGTCCTTGAATCTGATCCAACAGGTTGAATGAAGAAGAAAGGAATTAAATGAGATAAAATAAAATCAAAATAAAACTCACAAAAAAAAATTAAAAACCAAAAAAAGGAAAGTCAAAGATAAAGTGTGGTCAACGGTTAAAATTGTACGGAACCGGTCACTTGTCTTGAATACTTGTCAAAAGGCTACTTTGGACACTGTAATTCGCAAAAAAAAAAAAAATCAAGGCTGTAACTCGCAAAAGCATCAAACAATAAGGCCGTAATTCGCAATTAATTCATAAATTTAAGATAATTGTATAATTTCTTATTAATTTTGACTATTTAACATGGCATTGACATTTATGAGTCACTTCTCAACCAATACTCTTTCAATCTAGCTTAACCTAATTATGACCTAAAAACATTACCAAAGGAAAACTCAAGTAGATACTCAAAATGGGTAACACTTGAGAAAAAGGCCGTTAGATGCTTTGAGCATTTCCGTGAAGCACATTAAATATAATGATGCCTAAACATAACTACCATCACTAAAAAACTAAGCTCAACCAGTCTTAATATAAGAGGAAAAAAATACAAATATATGAAAGAAACATGAGCGTATTTAAAAACGAAATAGGGGGACGACATACAATTTCAGTGGCATCAACTCGAGTTCCAATAATCTTCAACCTCACTTCACTATCTTTCTGAATTTTAACCTGCCAAAGATACTCCAAATTCAAACACATGTTGATCTAATTCCACACAATGACTTAACTAAACATTACAAAAAAAAAAAAAAAAAAAAAAAAAAAAAAAAAAAAAAAACTTGGAGACTCATATGAACATACCGAACCATCTCCAGTAGTATAATTAGGGGTATCCGCAGATTGAAATTCCATATCATCGGGTATTAGCTACAATAAACAAATATCAAAATAAAAACTCTAAATTTAATCTAAACCCGTTCAGCCAATAATCAAAGATTAAAACAACCCAAACTGTACTAATGAGGCAAATTTAGTGTAATACTAAACACTTCAGTTTTACCGAAATTATAGAAATTTTAACAAGCTAGTAAAGTGGGACACCTGTAAATATACCCAAAACCACTCAAATATTTGAGTCCGAGTAAGGTTTATTTATAGAAAACAAACATAAATATTACATCATGCTACAAAAATTTGAAAGAAAACTCACATGATTCGACACAAAAATCTGGACAGGACCAGCTTCAGCAAAGAAACCCATCTGCCAAATTCCAACAGCAATCATTAAAATCCAAACTTCAACAGCCAAAACTAAAGCAAACGAAGATTAAAATCAACAAAAGTGTTTAAACATATTACTATAATATAATTACCTTGTTAACCATTGTTACAACAGCTTCAAGAATCTCCCCTTTAAAAGGACGAAACACAACACATTTATACTTGACAGGAAAAGTAACAAACCCAGTTCCATCCCTAATTAATCCTTTTCCAACATGCTCGATTCCCATGATTGCAACAACAAATCCATGGCGCCCACTAAAAAATGACATTAAACAAGAAAACTCAATTAGATTAAATAGTTAAGAAGTTGAATTTAGGTAATTGAAGGGTTTCATTATAAGAAAAACCTGCAAGTGCCTTCAACATCTTTCATGAGTTTGGATACAAGTTTTTCACGAAGACGAGCCCCAAAGTGGCGTGGGTGAAGTTGCATGTTTCTCTCCAATATTATGTGGAAGAACATCTTTTCCGCTGAAAAGGGGAACAACTCAACAAAAAAGCAAGGCCAAAATTTTTCTGTTAATATGCGACAGACATTAAAGAAAAACTTAGAAGTAACAGAAGCAAATTGAAAAAGAAACAAAACCCTAATTGAAAATTCTGCCAAATTAACATAAACTGAGGGAATTCAAAGCCGATAACAAACTTTTTTGTCAGCAAAACCCTTAAGAAAAGAAAGATAAGAAAGCAAAACTGGAAGAAGAAAGGAGAAAGTTAAAAAGATTTCTAGGGTTGAATTACTAAGTTACTGAATTTTGAAGACTATTCACCAATTAGTTTGAAGATAACAATAACTCTTAGAATATATTGTAATGATTTTTGACGCAAATCATGACTTAATAAGGATATGATACAAGAATAAAGAAATGTAAAATAATAATTATAATATCCCCAATCATGCAAAAGATTGTCTTCAACATTCATACATTTTAGTGAAATGGAAAGAACGAAGGTTGGACCGTACTAAAGCTTTTAGGAAAAACGAGGCTGATGTGTTTGCAATTGATCTCTTCTCTTGCACAGAAGGTCAGATTGTTATTGCTGCATGTCCCACAATTTTCGAATGAATCAAAGAAGAAATTGCAATTGTTGTTTCTTAATTCAATCGACAAGAAATTGCAATTGCACAGAAGGTCAGATTTATCCTTACTTAAAAAAAATAGATGAGGAAGGAGTCTTAATCTTAATTCTTTAAAAATCAAAGGCATGGAGGAAGAGCCATTGTTGTACTTCCTTCGAAAATCAGGAGAAATGAATACGGTTGTTGTTTTATGTTCGAAGGATGTCGCCGCCTTCTTTGCAAGTCAGGTTTAGGGAAAAAAATTGGGAGTGTAGGAGATGATGAAAAGATTATTATATTTGATTCCAACGTGAAGATAAAAACAGCTCATGAGTTCGAAAAACACAAAAATTAAAAACCCTAAAAAAAACTGAATAAAAACGAGAGCAAGAACATAAAAACGATTAATATACATAGTCAACATGCAATATTCTCTTGTTTTCTCTTCATTATTTTGATTTTTGAATTCTAGCAAGAACATTAATATACATAGTCAACATAGAACACATTAACAAATAACAATTAACAAATATCCAAAGAGGATATAAAAAAAAATCAAGAACAACATTTCAACTTTTCAAAATTCAAATTACAAACACATTAACAATTTAACATTAACAAATTTTCAATCACTCAAACAACATAAACAAAAAAAAATCAAGAAACAACATTCTAACAAAATTATTACTAAAATTTCAACATTTTCAAATGTTGGTTCAAATTTTCAATAGCTTAGAAACAATTTGAATTCACAAATAGAATTATTATCATCATCATAACATCAAATTAACAAAAGCTACGACAACAAGATTTTAGCCCATACATCAGTTGCACTATCTTCAATGAAAAAAATCAAATAATGTTTCCAGTTTTTTACCAAAACAAAACATTAATTCATGTAGATTTTTAAACCCAATTCCAGGGTTTTTCAAACAAATAAATGGCTCCATATTGCTTAGATTATAAAATCAAAGATGAAGATAGTAATCACCAATGGTCGAAAGAGCACATTACAAGAAATTAAGATTAAGAATTTAAGATTAACACTAAGATTAAAGATTAGAACAAGATTAATATTACGATTTAGGATAAAGAGTGAAAATACCTTAAACAAAATAAAAAATTTCGATTTTTAGGGATTAGGGTTTTAAAACCTTCGAGTTCGACTGCGTTCGAATCGAGGCTTCGAGCAACCCACAGAAGCACCGACAACGTCAAAGCACCAGGCAGCAGCGGAAGAAGGCGTCTGTGATGGAGCAGCAGCCGGCGGTAGCGTGGTGAGGGAGTGCGGCAGCGACCAACGGAGGTGGAGGAAGAGTTTGAGTTTTTAGGTTTAGAGTGAAAGAGAGCTGGAGAGGGAGTAATTGTCTAATTGAGTAAATGACACTGAACCCCTGTTTTCGATTTTTTTTTTTTTTAAAATTCACCTGGGGCACGTGTCCGGGGGGCCATACGTAGATCGCCACTGACTTACTTGTATTTTGTCTCATTATTCAACTCCATTGTTCTATATATAGAAAATACACAACAAAATCACGTAGATCCTTTTTCATAGGAATGAAGGAAGTAACGTAGATAAACTATTCCTGTCTTTTTGATTTTTTTACAACTCTTATTTCATCCCACATTGTTTGATATATTTTATTTTTTAAAAAAATTCTATTTAAAATTTTAATGTTTATTCATAATTTAGCGGGTGTAATTTAATGAACACGAGTGTAGCTTCTTTTTTATATTGATTGCTTTCTATCTCATTTACTTCTTACATCCATTTAATTTGCATAAAACAACACATACACATATATAATCGTTTTGTAAAATATAAAAACCAAGCAATATTATCACATTAAATAGAGTACATACCACATTATATGAGGTATATGTTCGATGTAAGGGAGTACGCATGTACTTTTTCATTTTAATTTTATAAAATTTTTTTATTTTTCTAAATTTTTATTTTAATTTAATTTATACAATTTTTTTTTGTAGTTTTCACTTTTTTTATTTATGTACTCCTTATAAAAATATATATACCATACAAACATGAAAAACATATTATATATATACCATACAAACATGAAAAACATATTTTTTAAATTATTATACTTTTTTTTGTGCATCAATATATGCTGCTACGTAATTGTAGAAATTAGTTTTAGTAATCGCATACTTATTTACTCATTATTATTATGTGGTACGCAATTATTCTTGAATGGTATATAATTGTTCTTAACCGTATATATTTATTTTTAACCGGTATGTAGATATGTATTTTTAAAATAATAGTATGTACCTTTAAAATCGAAACTTTTACACAATCTTGAATCGTTATATAGGATTTGAACCATATATTTGTGATTTTACACAATGATTTACTAATTAAGTTAGTAGACCTTAAAGTATAAAAATAAAATTTTAAATGATTTATAAATTTAAATAGAAATGAAAATATATGAGGCATACAATTGTTCTTGAATGGTATATAATTGTTTTTAATTGTGACGTAAATATTTTTATGCTTGTCTATATCTACACACTATAGTGTGAAGAATATATATGTACGTAAATATATATGTACCAGTTATTATTTGTGAGTTTTTATTTAATCATACATTGTTTATAGACAAGACAAAAAAGGAAAAAACAATAAAAAATTAATAAAATAAATAAATAAATAAATAAATCAAATAAAAAAGAAAACAGTAAAAGGATAAAAATGAACAATATCCTCCTCTTAACCCATCTAATTAAAATGAAACCATCAATTACTCAACTGATTATAAGAATTTAAATATCAGAGTTTACAACTTTTGAAAGATGTAAAGAAAATACAATATAAGAATCATTTGACACGATTTAAAATATAAATATTTTTTCATAAAATGCAACAGAATTTCGTTTGTGAATCGGATAAACCAAAATTATTTTTCCCTTTGACTTAAAGTCACCCTACAAATTCAAACAAACATTTCAAAATAATGACTAGCCAGTGCGTCAAACATTCCGAAATAACATCACCTCGTAGGGTGGAATCTTTTCTCCAATAATCCAAAATAAGTGCTAAAATAATTTTAAATAAAAGATTTACTTTACTTACGTTCCTTTATATGATTGGATGAGACTAGTTTGTTGATTAATAACCTTTACGCTCTCAGGTGTTGTTGACTTCATCAATCTCAATATTGTCCAAGGACAGGTTCATAGAACAAAACCACATTATCAGCTTACGCTGAGTAAACATTTATAGCTAAAGTTTAATAACTGAATTTATTTGATTGTTCACACCTTTCAAATTTATAGTTTTAATATAAATCCTAAGAAATAATTAGTGTCTTATAAATAATTTAATTCCTCTCACAATCCAACCAAAATACTGACTATACATAAAAATTTGGGAAAAAGAAAATGTTATAACTAAAATGAGTGGACGTTGCTTTTTACCTTGACTCTAACCTCCATTATCTATATATATCTACGTTAGCTAAATTCCATATTATAAATCCAATTACATATGCTAGTAGGATTCATCAATCATTTCCAACAAAATATTTACTTTTGCAAACACAATACTATATAAATACATTATAACTGGCTCCTAGCACGTCGTTAATACTAATAGCCTAGCTATACAAAAAATATTTATAATCACCCTGATACTACTACAAGGAGTGTAATGGTAAGTTGGGGGTCGAACCACAAGGACAAGGGATGTTAGACTAAAGACTTGGTGTGGGAAGGTTATAAGGAAGGTTAGTTGGTGGGTGAACTTAACTAATAACAAGAATAAAAAGCGAAACTCAACAATGAAAGACAAGCGGGGTGGAGACTATGTCCACCCTAGGATGGTCTATTGGAAATAAAGATAAGCTAGGTTAAGGGAGTTCGAACGATAATCAATCAAGACACTCTAGATGTCGAGAGGAAGTTGGTGACCCTATAAGCCACACGAACGACCTATAATCGCCTTACGTCTCTCTAGGAGCGGCAGGACAAGATTCGAATCGAATATCAATCAACAACCATCATCAACCTCAACCCTAATCCTAAACATTAAAGACAAGACCAAACCTAGGGTTTCTCTAACCTAAAACCCATAAGAAACTACTCCAACATACTAGGGATAAAAGCAATAAACAAGGAAAGCATTAGAGGAATTGAAGAACATGAAAGCATTAAATCTAAACTAAGAAAGCATTAAATGAAAGCATTAAAGGAAAGCAATAAAGGAAAACAATAAATACATCAAAGCATCAAAGAAATAAACTTACATAAATGAAGTGACGTGAAAGTAGATAGAAGCATAAATGAAGAAAAATAAATCTACACTAGGGCAAAAAGTAAAGGAGAACAATGAAAGAATGATGTTCTAGAGTGAGGCACAAAGGCACAAATCCTAGGCATCCCCTAAGCATCCTTGGGGTTTTACAAATGGGGTAAAAAGCCCAAAAAGCCCTTGAAGTTTGGTTTGCGAAGAAAAGAAGTCGCGCAGTCTGGGGCTTGAATTCGGCCAAATTGAAGGTGCATTCGCCCCAATGGGCACCCATTCGACCGAATGGGGCACCAATTGGGTTTTTAGCAAGTCCAAGCACATTTCCATGGATTTTTGAAGCCATTCGCCAGAATGTGCTTATGGTTCGCCCGAATCAGCTCCCATTCGCCCGAATGGAACAAGCATTCGACCGAATGCTTTCCTTCTTGGCCTGTTTTTGTCTTTTGAAGCTTTAGATGCCTTCCGGACTTGGAATGCTTGGGAAAGCTTTGGTACGCGTGGCTAATCTTCGATCAAAGCATCTAAGTCTCGTACACAACGTAAAATACCTTTATATCTCCGAAAATACCTAAAATTACCTAAAACACCATGGAGACAAGAACAAGGTAAAATCATGCGTAAAGTGTGTAAAAAGCATTCTAAAACGCGAGACTCAACACTACAATAAGGAGATAAATGTACTCTAAAAATGAGTACATCAATTAACAACAATAGGTTTGGCTTAACTATTTTATATTGCTTAACTTTGATTGTATGAAATAACAACTTTTTTTTCAAACTTAAATACAACTCATCCTTACATCTTATTTACTTAAACCACCAATTGCCTTCTATCTCAAGCATCTCCTTTTCTTAGTTCTTAATTCAATGTATTTCTAATCTTTCTTAAAATCAATAACATTATATACATACTCTTAAGCAAAATGATACTCATGAACAATGTACACATAACCTTTATGTTATTTAGTCACTTAACATATAATTTGTAGTCATTTCTACAACTTAACTTAACTCTAACCATGTAATTAACTTCTTAGTTTACTTTATATATTATTAACTGATAAGAAACTCAATATTCAAACTAAATAAAACCAACTCATCATCCTAACTTACGAATAACTTACAATTTCAAACTAGCCACATTAACTTCTAATCCTAACTTACTATTTAATCACTTAATACTCAATTAAGAAAGTTCAATCCATAACTCAACTAAACAATTCACATCATAACCTCAACTAACAAAATTGACTGATAAAGTCCTAACGACAAAATGCTAATAGTCATAGACACAATAAACCAACTCATAACACTTGAGTCATATTTATTTATTCAATCTTTTATCCTTGTCAATATTAAATCTAACTCCAACTCTTCCCTCTTCTTAATCCATTAAATCGACTCATGATATGAAAATTTTTTTAAACTGGTTATAATTTAGTGTTAAGAATGATGTTTGTTATTACTTGTGTTATTTATTTGCAGCATATTAGTGGACCAAAAAATGATGGTACATATAATATAAAAACTCGTATAAACGATTATCTTTATTAAAACTTTTTCGAATGTAATTTTTAAATGTAATTTATTGACATCATTTGATTCTTTCCTTGATTCGCCACTGGTTTGAATGCTCCTCTTAATCTCATTTGTAAGCTTAATAAATCTCTCTATGGTCTTAAACAGTCATCAAGGCAGTGGTTTGCTAAACTTACTATTGAATTACTCAATTTAAGTTTTATTCAGTCCAAAAATGACTATTCTTTGTTCATTAAGAAAAGACCTAGCACCATTACTATAGTTGTTGTTTACGTGGATGACATTATTATATCTAGTGATCATATGCCTTCAATTTAATCTCTTAAATCCCATCTACATAGCATATTTAGTATCAAAGACTTATGAAAATTAAGTTATTTTTAGGCCTAGAAGTCACATATATATAAATGAGGGTATTGTGCTAAGACAAAGGAAGTTTACAAATGAACTTTTAAAAGACTCTAGCTTAACTGATTTTAAGAAAGTTGTATCTCCTTTACCACTTAATTTCAAAATTCAAGCATCTATTCAACTTTATATTCTGATCCCACTCATTATAGACATTTGGTAGGTAAGCTTAATTTTCTTACCAATATTAGGCCAGATTTGTAGCCTTAAGTCAATACGTGCAAAGCCCTACAAAACTTCATTATCGAGCTCTCATCAATACTCTTAATTATGTGGCTGCCACTGCTGGTGAAGGTATTTTGCTTATAGCTACTAACAATCTTTGCCTTAAGGATTTTTCTAACTCAGATTGGCGTGCCTTTTTAGACATAACACTAGTGGAAAAAACATCATTTGCTGCGATTTTTTTGCCTTTATTTGCTGCGGTTTTGGCCCCCAGCAATTGTGATAGCAGCAAATGTCGTACTTTAATTGCTGCGGTTATAAACCGCAACAAATATGGGCCTTATTTGCTGCGGTCAAGGGCATAAACCGCAGCAAATAAAGAGTGTTATTTGCTGCGGTCATGGTCAAAACCGCAGCAACTACCTCTTTTTTTTTTTTTCTTTTTCTGTTTTATCTTTATAATAATGCAATAATAATACAATGTAATAACAGTGATTAATCCAATGATAATCACATGAATCAACATTATAATAATGCAATAGTAATAATAAACTCTCGCTCGTATATATAATATAATATTGCGTACATATATATATATATATATATATATATACATTAAAGTATAAAAAATAATATACTATAATTACAATTTATCAAGGACAAATATTAGCAAGATGCACGGCAATCTTGTCTTTTAATTCGCGCATCTCTTCACTTCTCAAAGGGCGTGTTTCCCTAGGAATGTCGTTTAAAACCTATATATAATATTAAAATAAAAGATATTAACATTAGATTATATACCAATAATATATTTAATAATTAAGAACGTAACAAATACTTACGGCATCTATATTTTCGACTCCAAAGTCCTTCACGGAATTTATAATATCGTCCATAAACTTCAGCGCGTAGTAGCCGCAGTCAACGGAAGAAGAAGGTTGTTGAAAGCACTAAGAGAAAATAGATGTTAGTGTCAAAAACGGTTAAAAACGCATAAAATCGCAACTTAACACGTAAATTCTAGAATATGACTATGATTTTAAATTCTAACAACTTCTACACAATAATATATACCAAATAGTGTTGTGTGCCAAGTTTCGTGCAAAACAAACAAAGTTTGAGCTACTTTACGCGCAAAAATGACAAAAACGCTTAAAAACCCTTAAAATCGCAACTTAACACCTAATTTCTAGCATATGACTATTATTTTCAATTCTAACCATTTCAACACAATAATATATGCCAAATAGTGTTGTGTGTCAAGTTTCGTGCATAACAAACCATGTTTGACCTACTTTACGCGCAAAATTGACAAAAACGCTTAAAAACACTTAAAATCGCAACTTAACTTCTAATTTCTAGCATATGACTATTATTTTCAATTCTAACCATTTCAACACAATAATATATGCCAAATAGTGTTGTGTGCCAAGTTTCGTGCATAACAAACCATGTTTGACCTACTTTACGCGCGAAATTGACAAAAACGCTTAAAAATCCTTAAAATCGCAACTTAACTTCTAATTTCTAGCATATGACTATTATTTTAAATTCTAACCATTTCAACATAATAATATATGCCAAATAGTGTTGTGTGCCAAGTTTCATGCATAACAAACCATGTTTGACCTACTTTACGCGCGAAATTGACACAACAGCAAACTAGTGACCAGACCACCTTACACGACACGTGGAGACCAAACCTATGCATCCAGGACCTAGGCTAAAGTGGAAATGGAATCTTGGTATTTGGATCTAGCTATCAAGGTCCTAAAACCATTCTAACAATCCCCGTGGACTCCTAGAAGCTGAGCTGAAGGAGGGTTGCTCGACAGTTTGCTAGATCAGAATTTTGTTCAAGTGTTTGTGGTTGTTTCGTGTTCTTTTCATGATCATTTGTTGTTTTTGACTGTGTCATTAATCAAAGCTTACTCACAACATTAATCCTTGCATAACCAAGGCCTTAATCAGCCCCGGTTTCGCATCAAAACCAAGTTTGAGTACTTTACGCGCAAAATTGACAAAAACGCTTAAAAACACTTAAAATCACAACTTAACTTCTAATTTCTAGCATATGACTATTATTTTCAATTCTAACCATTTAAACACAATAATATATGCCAAATAGTGTTGTGTGCCAAGTGTCGTGCATAACAAACCATGTTTGACCTACTTTACGCGCGAAATTGACAAAAACGCTTAAAAGTGCCAAGTTTCGTGCATAACAAACCATGTTTGACCTACTTTACGCGCGAAATTGACACAGCAGCAAACTAGTGACCAGACCACCTTGCATGACACGTGGTGACCAAACCTATGCATCCAGGACCTAGGCTAAAATGGAAATGGAATCTTGGTACTTGGATCTAGCTATCAAGGTCCTAAAACCATTCTAACAATCCCCGTGGACTCCTATAAGCTGAGCTGAAGGAGGGCTGCTCGACAGTTTGCTAGATCAGAATTTTGTTTAAGTGTTTGTGGTTGTTTCGTGTTCTTTTCATGATCATTTGTAGTTTTTGACTGTGTCATTAATCAAAGCTTATGCACAACATTAATCCTTGCGTAACAAAGGCCTTAATCAGCCCCGGTTTCGCATGAAAACCAAGTTTGAGTACTTTACGCGCGAAATTGACAAAAACGTTTAAAAACCCTTAAAATCGCAACTTAACTTCTAATTGCTAGCATATGACTATTATTTTCAATTCTAACCATTTCAACACAATAATATATGCCAAATAGTGTTGTGTGTCAAGTTTCGTGCATAGCAAACCATGTTTGACCTACTTTACGCGCAAAATTGACAAAAACGCTTAAAAACACTTAAAATCGCAACTTAACTTCTAATTTCTAGCATATGACTATTATTTTCAATTCTAACCATTTCAACACAATAATATATGCCAAATAGTGTTGTGTGCCAAGTTTCGTGCATAACAAACCATGTTTGACCTACGTTACGCGCGAAATTGACAAAAACGCTTAAAAACGCTTAAAAACCATTAAAATCGCAACTTAAAATCGAATTTGTGTACCTTTCTTGCTATCCATTTTGGAAATGTGGCTCTAGATGTAGATCCCATTTGTCCACGCACTCTTTTCATTGCGCTGAAACGCATGGGAAAAGTAATACTATTTATATATATATATATATATATATATATATATATATATATATATATATATATATATATATATATATATATATATATATATATATATATATATATATATATATATATATATATATATATATATATATATATATATATATATATATATATATATATATATATATATATATATATATATATATATATATATATATATATATATATATATATATATATATATATAACACTTAATTAAATCAAATTGGTAAAATAATTAATATTACGTACGTATTCAAGAACGATTTGAATCTTGTGTTGCGAGGTGGGCTTTGAGGTTTTTGTAATGAGTCGAAGACGTGCACAGTGTTCGTTAAAGGACAAATGATCAAAAGTATCCAATGCAAAATACAAACACAAATTTAAAATGAACAAATTAGAGATTAGGTGACTTTAAAAATCAAAAGATAAGTTCAATTTCAATAATAAAACTTACTCTTCCCAATATGGAGCCAGAATGAATGTGTGTTTTGATGCAAGGGAGTTAGTCAAAGCAGTCTCAATGTATGCTCTGACCTGATCTGGATCATTTCTACATTTACCACCCGAAATCGACTCCGGACAAAACCATCCAATTTTTATTGGAGGTTCGCAAGAATTTAGCTCCTCGTAAGCCACACTAAACTCACAAGTAAGAGAATTTTGTTAGTAATTCGGTCATTAAAACAATTAAACGAACAACAATGCCTAACTTGTAAGATAATGAACATCACCTCATGTAGACATGGAAAAGAGCTACGTTCAGCATCTCTCCTCTCAAAAATTGCCCGATGTCACTAGGACCAATAATTACAAACGGGCTCTCTATAAAGCAATATTGCTCCTTCAGCAGGGGCAAAATGATTGGGTCCTCCTCACTTATGCGAGATGCACAATAATGCAGCCATTTGCAATCTTGAGAGAGATCTTTTAGCTCCTTATCAGTCAAAATTGGAGTGCTTGGCATCGACTTTGACCCAGTCGACACCTTTGCTGAGGAACCGACCTCTCTCCAAGATCTCTTTGGACTCTTTTGCTATTTCAATTTATACAATTAAATTAGTGTGAGCATGCAATTAAAAAAATAAAAATAAATAAGGTACAAATGATTCTTACCATGTTAGTGAATCGGACCCAAGCATATGGCCATGTGACGAAACTACCTAGGGCGTCTGATAGTTTCTCAAGGCTCCATGCTGGCATTGGAATTGGGAGTGAGAAATCATCAAACCCCTTTACAATAGTCTCCACGGCCACACTGATGTGGCCACTTGTAACAGGCATTGAATGCACTGTTTGGCCCTCTTTATTTGGCTGGGCCACACCATATGCAACCTCAATTAAGTCGCCATCACTAGCAACACCTAACTGAGGCAGCAAAAGAGAACAAGGAGTCGCCTCCTGAAAAGTGTGTCGTTTAGTATAATAAGCATCATAATAAAATATTAATTATGCGTTGCAATTTAAATTAATAAGTGCTTATATATTTAAAAACTATGTACCTGTAGCACTGGCTCCGGAGTTGGCTCCGGATTTTGAGAAACAAAGTTTATGTTCTCCGGTGTGGTGTTTTCCCCTTCAGGGGTATTAATAATGAGCTGGGGTGCTACGGGGGTAATGGGCTCGGGTGTTGGCTCGACCAAAGCGTTAGAATCCCCATGTTGACTTTCCTGATCCTCGACAATCAGGTTTGCCAAGTCCACAATGGGTGCTCCCATCTTCTGCAACACGGCGGCCAGCTTGGCGAGAACGTCCTTCGTAATCTCCGCTCGGAGGGTTGCTGCTTCTTCCTGCAGTGCCGTTCGGGATTGAGTAGCAACACACTCTTTGCCGAATGCCTTCTGTAACCCCACGTGGACGCCTCCTTTTCCGACTACCCGCCCACTGTGGTCTTTCCCTAAGACCATATGCAATACGTCAACATTGCCTCTTGGGGTGAACTCCCCCGTAGCTTCTTTTTCCTTCCAGCCCATCTGTTCAAATAAAAAGTGACATATATAGCAATTAGTATAAGTACATCAAAGCCAAAGAATACAAAACAAATGAAGAATATACTTAATAATTTCAAAACTCACCACAGCATCAGCAACCTTCTTCGTTCCCGGATCATTAATGGTAAATTTACCACTTGCATCTCGGGAATGAAGCCCGCAATACCAATCACGCACCCGATCTCCAGCAAGATTCACGGATGTGGAGGTAGTCGTAGATGAGGGCGTGGATGAACTTTGATTGGGGTATAAACCCGCATCCACCCACTCTTTTCGGACCTCATCGTACGTTTTCTGGCCTAAGCGATGGTAAAACTTCCTTTTGCTTGCAGAATCAGAAGCTTTACCACGCTTTTACTAATTAATCAATAGAAATCGATTGTCATGTATTAGTTTAATGACTAAAGAAGTAAATTCAAATTGGTAAACTATAATATAATATGAAATACTTACAACTTCTATGGGAGTTATTCTTTTGGCAACAAAGGCCTCCCAATCCCTCTTCGTTATGTGACCCCATATTTCGTAGGGCATCTTCGAAGATGCTTGCTCTCCACCTTCGTTTCCCATTTTGACCTTTTTGGTCGTACGGGCACGGCTATTCGTAATCCAGCCAGTTACTAGCTTGGATTTGAAATCTCTGAATCTTTCAGCAACAGCTGAAAGAAACACATTCTTCTTGTCCTCATCGCTCTCGATGTGGAAAAGATTCTACAAAAAAAATTATATTTATTACTATCAATCAAATTAATTTTAAAATGAAAATAAATGAGTAAAAATAGTAAAGTTGCTTACCACAGTATCATGCCATAGAGAGTTCTTCAAACCCTCTGGAACCTCGTTCCATGCGTGCAATATAGAAAGCTTGCGGATACATAGACCCACTTGTTTTCCATATTGCCTACGCCATTTTCCGCAGGGTTGACCCAATGCATTGTATTCCAAATGCATGGGTTCTGTGACTTTGAGGTTTTTTGTAGGACCTCGCCCTTTTCTTTTCTTACTGCTGGTAGTGTTGAGAGCATCCATTGGTGGGGCGTCTTCAGTTTCAAAATCATTGTCAATCGGTGGAGCGTCTTCAGCCATACGCTCGTATCTCACAATTTGGTCTTCTTCGCTGTCATTACTACGATGCTCATTATCCGAGGTCTCAATCTCGGGGACAATTTCGTCTCTGAATAAATGCATTGTATATCAGTACCTGAAAGAGTATGAATAGAAATATATTAGAACATAAGCTAAGTAATATTAAGAATATGACAAACAATTCTAATACGTTCAACACAATAATATATAACAAATAGTGTTATGTGCAATGTTTCATGCAAAACAAACCAAGTGCCAAAAAACCTTCTAAAAGCTTTAAATTCATACCTTGTGAATCACTTAATTCAAATGTATTCCTTCCGTGTGATCTACACGCATATAACCAACATCTACATCATCTACATCATCTTGATCCACTGATTTTGGATAGATAAAGGGAGGGGAGTCTTCAAAAGCATCATATTCTTCCTCATCCTCAACATCACCTATACCAAGGATACTTCTTTTTCCCGGTACAACAATAGACCATTTTTTATCAGACGGGTCGACAATGTAGAATACTTGCTTGGCTTGTGTAGCTAGTATGAATGGCTCCTCACTATCACGCAAACGAGCTAAGTCTACAAGAGTAAATCCACAAGGGTCGTCATTTTTAATGCATCATCGATTATTATCTACCCACTTACATTTGAAAAGACCAATATTGAAAGTAGAGTAGTCAAGCTCCCATATTTCATGTACCCGCCCGTAGTATACCAATTTAGCATCAACCGGCGCTTGATCCTTCGCACTCGCGTAAAATATAGATGACGCCAAAATAGAAACCCCACTATTCTGTAGATACGATGACTTCTTGCCTTGACCCTCAGTCCAAAATGTGAAGCCATTGACATCGTAACCCTCATATTTGTTGACATCATCACGAGGACCAAAAGCTAACCACTTAACAATTTCGGATAAACCCTTCAGTTCTTCGCATATTACTCGATTATGAAACCAATTAATAAACGTCTTGTTATGCAACTGCATCAATGCCCTATCCCCTTTAGAAGGATGTTTTGCGCGCAATATATCAAAATGCTCACTCAAAAAAGGATGAACTTCCGGAATATGATGCAACACATACAAGTGTGCTTGTAGAAGGCTTTCTCGAGGAGGTGTGACCGATTTGGAGCCAATTGTTTCTTTTCCCTCAAGCCTTCCTTCATGTCTAGAGGTGGGAAGTCTAATAGGCTTTGCCATGGCCAAATACTCGGCTATAAAGTTACTAATCTCATCGCTCACAGTGCCTTGAATCATACTCCCCTCGGGTTGTGCTGGATTCTTCACCTTGTTTTGTAAAACACCCATGTGTCTTTCAAAAGGATAACACCAGCTTAAAAAAACTGGACCCAAAAGCTTGATCTCACGAACAAGATGGACAATAAGATGAACCATTATGTCAAAGAAAGAAGGTGGAAAATACATCTCAAACTTGCATAAAGTTACAATCACGTCAAGTTAAAGTGCATCAAGTTTAAAGGGATCAAGAACTTTACTACAAATTGTGTTGAAGAACGAACATAGCTCGGTAATAGCATATCTCACATGTTTTGGCAGTATTCCACGGATTGCAATTGGTAAGAACACTTGCATCATTACATGGCAATCGTGAGATTTCATGCTTCCCAACTTCAGCTCACCATTTAGACTCACAAATCTCTTCATGTTGGATGAGTACCCAGACGGAACCTTAATGCCATACAAACACTCACAAAATGTCCGCTTCTCTGCTTTGGACAATGTGTAGCAAGCTGGAGGCAAATAAACTTTGTCATTACTCATCTTCTTCTTACTGCCACCAACTTCATCAGCTCTATTTCTTTTCTTACTCACCTTAACATGTGCCCACAACTCTGAACGAAGACCCTTACATTCAAACCAATCTCGCACGGCCTAACATCTTTTGTCTTACCCGGAATGTTCATGAGAGTCCCGAGTATGGCATCGCATACATTTTTCTCTATATGCATAACGTCAAGACAATGCCTAACCTGTAGATCTCTCCAATATGGAAGCTTCCAAAAGATTGATTCTTTTTTCCATAATCGGTCTTCACCCCCTTGCACTTGCCCCGTTTTACTAAATACAGTCTCAACTCCCTTAACCTGTTCATAAACCTCATAACCGGTCAACGGTCGACGAGCTACACGGTCCTCAACCTCCTCGTTGAACAACTTCTTCTTCTTACGATATTGGTGGTCTCGTGGGAGGAACTTTCGATGGTGCATGAATACGTGTTTGCACTTAGGAATCCACATGGATTCCATGTCATCAATACATATTGGGCATGCTTTCTTCCCTTTGTTCTTATACCCCGATAAGTTTCCATATGCCGGAAAATCATTGACGGTGCATAATAGCATTGCTCGCAAGGTGAACTCCTCATTAGCATATGCATCAAACACTAAAACGCCTTCATCCCACATCTTTCTCAAATCCTCAACGAGAGGTGCAAGATACACATCTATGTCATTGCCAGGTTGTTTAGGACCCGAGATAAGAAGCGAAAGCATTATGTACTTACGCTTCATACACAACCAAGGTGGCAAATTATAGATCACTAAAAGTACCGGCCAAGTACTATGTTGAGAACTAAGATTGCCGAATGGGTTCATTCCATCCGTACACAGTCTGAGCCTTAAATTACGAACCTCATCCCCAAAAGTCTTATGCAACCTATCAATACTCTTCCACTCAGGAGAATCAGATGGATGTGTGAGCAAGTGACCTTTCTTCACCCTATCTGCATGCCACCTCAAATTTAACGCATCTTTCTTTATAGAAAACAAGCGCTTGAATCTAGGTATTATTGGAAGATACCACAATACCTTAGCCGGGGGCCCTTTAGCATCCCGAGCCCCTTTACGCTTGTAGCGCGATAACCCACACCTAGGACACTCTTCTAAGTTCTCGTTTTCATTCCGATACAACACACAATCATTCGGACACGCATGAATCTTCTAGTACTCTAAGCCGAAAGGACACATGAGCTTTTTGGCATAATATGTCGACTTTGGAAGTTCATTTTCCTCAGGAAGCATCTCACCTAACGCTTCTAATAACATTGTGAAACTAGCGTCACTCCAATTGAACTTCGACTTAATGTTGAAAATTGTCAACACTGCTGTTAGTTTGGTGAACTTTGTACATCCAGGGTACAAAGGCTTTTGAGAAGCCTCTGTCAACAAGTCAAAAACACGAGGACGTTTTCCTAACTCATCCTCGACTCCCTCCATCATCTCATCAACACGATCCACATCCTCATCGACATTCGCTTCATCTGTCTCATACCCATCAACATGATCTACTACATCCTCATTGACATCGACCACATTATTGACGTCCTCAACAACACTTTTCTCTTTGTAAACTCCCTCCTCACCATGCCAAACCCAAACATGATATTGAGGCCTAAACCCACGTCGAAGTATGTGCTCCCTAAGGATATCAACACTATCTACCTATGATACATTGCCACAACTGACACATGGGCAATAAAAACCAACTCCCCCCGTCCTAACTTGATGTTCAACCGCAATACTACAAAATTCTAATACGCCATCAATAAATTCTGACGATTCAATGCTTCCATACATCCAAGAACGATCGTTTGTCATCCTAATTAGTGTGATTAATTGATTCAAAACAAAACAATAATTAATAATATTCATATAAAAACAATAAAAATTAATAATTAATAATGTTTTTTAAGATTGTTAATGATGACTTGTAGGTGATTACTTTATAACTATAATTGGTCACTTTAGAATTGCTACAAATTATTTGAAGGTACTTAAACTCTTTGATTATAATAATCTTTCTAAAAATTTTAAAAAAAATAAAATTTAAAGTTATAATTGACTTTAATATACATCAAATTATATAACCTAATAGTGATCTTATTTGAAAATTTATGATACTAGCTACAAACTAGAAGTAGAGTACAAACAAGCATAAATCCGGTCTAGTGGCTTATCAATGAACTCCAACAACAACATAAACGAATCATACAATATTAAACGAACAAGAAACTTAAAAATTAAAAATACTTTCTGAACAAAAATTATTTACTCCACAAATAATAATATACTAGTATTATTTATCAACTAGGAGTATTATTATTTTGTATTAACTATATATTAGAAATAACATGAAAAATAAGAAATGCAATATTAATATTTTCATATTAAAATTTCACCTATTTCCCTAACCCTCAAGCAAATAAATACAATCATTAAAATACTAGCTTAGATACTCACTTCAATTCAAAATAATTATTTCATTTATGTAAAATCTATAAGTTGAAACATAGTAAAGAAAAATTTTATTTAATTCGTTAAAATTTAAATTTTATTAATATTAATTTTTAATAATTTTTAAAACATACACAACTAAAAATATTTAAAATCGAAATAATTAAATCAGATAACAAGAACAGAAGCAAATTTTAGCATTTAGACAACAATAAGAACAAGAACAGAAGCAAGGATTTACAACAATAAGAACAACAAGATTATATTCGATTTTTTACAATAAGAATAAGCAACAAGAACAACAACGTAACAAGATTTTTTACAAGAACAGCAACAACAAGAAGATGAACAAAAACATAATTATATTCCATGAACAGCAACAAGAACAGCAACAAAATTCGAAGTTGGTTCAAAATAAAAATAAGGTAATTAATTTAGGTTTTTTTTAAGATATTTATCACACGTACAGTAGATGAACAGAAGCAACAAGAACAGCAACAAAACAGAAGCAACAAGTAGGTTTATGAAAATTCGAAGTTTGATGATGAACAAGAACAGAAGCAAGGATTTACCTTCAAAACACAAGTTTGATGATGTACAGTAGATGAACAGAAGCAACAAGAACAACAACAAGTTTGTGAAGATGAATAGCAACAAGTTTGTGAAGATGAACAGCGACAAGTTTGTGAAGATGAACAGCAACGAACACAAATGAAGATGAATAACAACAAATGAATAAAACAACGTTTGTGAATGAAGATGAACACAAGATGAAGCAAATTAATCTTATACGTTTGTGAAGATGTAGAATAGAGGAACGAAAAGCAAATGAAGATGAAGCGTTTTTTCAATGAACAATTGTACTGTATAACGTATTTGAGAAGATATGCGAAATAAAAAGAAACTGGCGAGTTTTTGTCCAACGGTCATTTGCTGCGGTTCACAACAAAACCGAAGCAAATAATTTAATTTTGAATGGTTATTTGCTGCGATTGTGGAAGAACCAGAGCAATTAAGCTAATTTTGAAGGGTTATTTGCTGCGGTTGTGGCAAAACCGCAGCAATTAATGCATGATGCTAGGGTATTTGCTGCGGTCATAAGGTTAACCGCAGCAATTAGAGTAAATTTTTTTTTTAATACGTTTTCCTATTTTTTGTTGCTAATACACAAAAACTGCAGCAAATAATGAGCAGCAAATACATTTTTTTCCACTAGTGTAAGGCGATCTGTAACCGGTTACATTATCATGTTTGGAAAGTATCCTATTAGCAGGATTTCTAAAAAACAGTCCACGCTTTCAAAATCATCTTGCGAAGCCTAGTACAAAGCCATGACCATTGTTGGTTTTGAAATTACATGGTTAGTTTGACTGGTTGGCGAATTTGGAGTGGATAACTTGAAGCCAGTTTCTTTGTTTTGTGATAATATATATATGCACTGCTTCACCAAAGGACTAAGCATGTTTTCACAATCATCCCTTGCTTGCGGGGGACGACAAAGTATCCATCTTCTCAACATAATGAACATCACATAATAGCTAATACTAATATAAGCAGCTATTCTATCCCTGCCTGATGCAACACTTATTTAATTATTGTATTTTAGCCACGTGAGTTGGTTATGTTTATAACTGACATCTTCAACGTCAATTATTAGTCCTCTTATATATATCTTTGCTTTGTATTAGTCCAATATATGATGTAATATACAAAAATTCTTTCTTAAGAAATAATACAATATATCTTCTTCTTCCCTAAAGTTTGTGTCTTCTCTAAACTAAATTTGTGCTGTAAAAATTGCAACTTCATCTTATAACACATTACCAATAAATTCACTTTCAACTTTTGATCATAATTTAAATTCTAGTCAACTAATTTGTCACTATCTCTTAAACTGTACCTAATTTAACATTTTTCTTTAATAAACTGACAACAACAAGGAGGACTTTTATGCTTTAATATATAACCATTTCGAAGCAAACACTTAAATCTACAATCAATTCAACATTTCCAAATAAAACCTACTCCACAATTTACTCTTATTATGAACAATTAACTAAATTTTGTTCCCCATTCCTTCGAACATTTTGAAATAAAACCTAAACCAAAGTAAGACTAACTAAAATCTTAACTTTCAATTACAATAATCCAATTCACAATTTAAAACCAACAATATTAAACCTTGAACAACTACTCATTCATTCACAAATTCAATAGTTATATAACAAATTCTATACACACATAATTTAAATTAAGTTCATTAAAGTTGATATAGTAGGTTGTACCTCAATTGGTTTTTCAGAGAATCCATAATGGAATGAATGAACGGCGGTAGTTGTTCACTTCGCGTCTGAGAACTTGCTGACTGATTAATGAAGTTATTTATTATGTCTTTTGATTCGAGTTGTAATACAACAAATGTACATAATCAATTATAAATCTAACTTAATTTAAAATTGAATAAATTAAAGAACTTCATTGACCCATTTGCACAAATACCTTGAATGCATCAACTTCTAACTCCTAAAGATGATAAGCCAAGCTCCCTTTTTGCATCACCATCAACAATATTCAACATATCCATATCATCTATAATTACCTAATAA
>NC_080057.1:17473875-17476630 GCF_026212465.1 Amaranthus tricolor
ATTAGACCCGCTACGCTCGATGTCGAGATGATGGAACCACTACCACGTGTCATCATCACACGTGCAGCATGTTTGATCCCTAGGGCAACACCCTTAACGTTGACTGACATGATTGAGTCAAACTCATTAGGGTTAAAATTTAGTATGCTTTTGTTTGATTTTGTTTGGGACCCTAATACGCCGGCGTTGTTTATAAGTATGTCTAGACGTCCGTGCAATGCGATGGCCGTGTCGACCATCTTAATTACATCGTCTTCGATAGTGACGTCACAGTGGACGAAGGTGGCGGACGGTGAGAGAGAATCAGCTAAGGCGTTGCCTAGGGCGTCTTCTATGTCCGCTATTATCACTTTTGCACCGTGCTTGACGAATAATTTTATGGTTGCTTCTCCTATACCTCTTGCTCCTCCCGTTATTATTGCAACTTTTCCCTCTAATCTATACCAAAAAAGAATTTAATTAAAGTTCATGGAACATTTTATTGACTTTGAAAGTCAAACAATATAATAAATATAAATTTATCCAATTTTAATTTGTTCATAAGATCATTTGCTAGTTTTAATATTGTATTTATGTATTTCAATAATTTAATAATTACTAATAATAATTATTGGTTCAAATTCATAATAGTAAAAATCTTATCTTCAAAAAAAAAATAATACTCCCTATTATAAAGTTGATTAGGGTTCATTATAGAATTACTTTATGTTAATTACGGAACAAATATTTCAAATTGTAAATTTCAATTATAAAGTTATAAAGAATTTGAAAATGAAAAAATCATAAAAGTTATATATTTTCAAAATCTCAACTTTAACTACTTTCAAAATAATAGTTAGCTAAAATTCAAATTTGAATTTTTTTTATTTGTCAAACACTAAATTTGATTTAATTTTAAATTTTCAAATAAAATCACCACTCCCAAACATAGAATTAATTAATTTAAAAAATTTTGTTATCCAGCTGATTATGCTTAAATTTTTCTTTTTTTTTTAAAAAAAACATATGTTATCAATGTGTCTTTAAGTGTTTAGACCAAAGTTAGTACAGTGTACTTGGATTAAAGGTGAAATTGGATTCTTAAATTTGTAATTGTTTCTACTATTTGTTATTGCAATAGATAATTGTTCATAATCATTTGACTTTATTATGATTTAAATTTTTGAAGACATGCATTAATTTGACTTCAAAACCATGGCTAATACTCCAATAAATTAATGGTGAATTAAGTTCACAAATCACAACTAGAAATATTTAAAGTCTTAAAGGAGGTGATAAAAGTAATAGTTAACTATTCAACAAAAAGTATTGTTTGACGGAGAAAATTGACGGTAAGAAATGACCATAAAATCACTGGTTGGCAGAATATATAGCATAATTTTTAATTCAATTAAAAACTTAAGTAATGACTTAAAGTTAATAGTTGAAAGCCTTTGACATGCTTTAAATCATAATTAAAAGTTATATAATTGTCAATAAAATTAATTAAATAAATAATTTAAGTTGATAGTTGAAACACTGATCGAATAATTATGTGCCTACCTTCGAAATGAAGACATAGAAATGGTATCTTTGGCCATGAGACGAACTCCTTGGAGGGTATTCTCTGAAAGAACAGCAGCAGACATACTCTCACTAATAATACCAAGATGATCGAATAATGAGATAAAGCTAGCACTTTTTGGGTTTGTTAGGAGGATTTGAGGGAAGAAGATATATAATAACAGATGAGTAGTAGCCAATAGTATTAATAAATAATCCCTGGTCGCTTAGAGTTTGTCTTATTTAACTAAAAGCTCTAATATAAATTGGTTAGAAGGGGCAAATTTAAAGGAACTGATTACTAATAAAAATACTCCCTCCGTTTCTTAAGGATCTTCCTGTTTAAAATATTCTGTTTTGGAGAGAAAAATTGATTGAGATTCTTAAGGCATATATAAATTATAAAATATATTCATGTGACATCCCGTTAGATTCATCTTAATGTATATTTTTTTTATTATATATTTCTTATAATTTGTTATGATGCGTATTTAGAGACATTAAGGTTCAAAATTTATTTTGAAAACTGTGTAAAAATTAAACGAGAAGAACAAAAAAGAACAAAGAGCGTAGTTACTTTGTTTTCTATTGATGTTTCCATGAGGAATAATGTTGACGGAAATTAAGGAAAATTACATATTTTAGATGATGGATATATTAATCTATTAAATAAGTTAATGGATAAAAACTGGAGAACATAAATATTATAAATAAATTTGGTTGAAAAATTATAGGGACAACAATTATTAAAAAAATGTTTAACTAATAAAGATAGTGAAAGATATATAAGAACCACAAAAATTAAAATAAATATCAAAATTAGAATAAACATCTAAAATTTATAATATTATAAATATACAAATTCTTTAGGGAAATAATAAATAAAACGATTAAAAATAACAAATCACAACATCATTAAGAAATGAAGTAAGTGAGAAAGAATAAGATCTAAAGTCAAATTCATACAATCTGGCTTAATAAACTGAAACTGACTTGGGGAAACTTCCTTGTATTGTATGATCAATGATGTGAAACCCTCCCAGTTTAAAGGGATCTGCTTGATTATTTTTTAATAGGAGTTGTACCAACTATATAGATTCGGATTGCTCTTACCAATTTTATTATTTTTTGTTCAATCCATTCCAATCGCATGATGTGCACTTTATTCAATTTTAACTCTAATAAATTTAATTTTTCGCGATATTAAATTAAG
>NC_080057.1:17479230-17486730 GCF_026212465.1 Amaranthus tricolor
CTGAAACAACCCCAATCAGCTCCTCTCAAGGTCGAAGAACAGGTATTGACTATATATACCGGAACGAATGGTTATCTTGATTCATTAGAACTTGAGCAAGTAAGGAAATTTATTGTTGAATTACGTACTTATGTAAAAACTAATAAACCGGAGTTCCAAGAAATTATATCTTCTACCAAGACATTTACTGAAGACGCAGAAGCCCTTTTAAAAGAAGCTATTCAAGAACAGATGGAACGCTTTCGACTTCAGGAACAAGCGTAAAGAAATCCATCCCTCTGAACCCTCTGAATTTTTTGTATTATTAAATAAAAAAGAAAATACCCTTTTTCACATGGATATCTAAAAAAAATATATGGAAATAAATTGCGTCCAATAGGATTTGAACCTATACCCAAGGTTTAGAAGACCCATGTCCTATCCATTAGACTATGGACGCTTTTCATTCCGATTTTTCGGATTTTTTCTTATTTTGTGTTTCCAAAAAAGAATCGGATTGTATGTGATGGGAGATGTGAATTTTTTGTTTGAATTGCGTATTTAATTCAATGATGCATTAATTAATACAGAATGGAGCGGGTAGCGGGAATCGAACCCGCATCGTTAGCTTGGAAGGCTAGGGGTTATAGTCGACGTTGATTTATGAATTTTAACGTCTCTAATTCAAAACCGAACATGAAACTTTGGTTTCATTCGGCTCCTTTATGGAAAAAGGAGCAATTCCCAGACCCTAATCTAAGGCGGGAATAAAATTACAAAAGAAAAAATCACCCATAACATCTATGTCAGTTTTTTGCATGAATGCATTCAATTCAAAACAACTTACTTTCTAGATGATCCCTCTAGAAGAGGCGATTCTAACAATCTTTCTAGTTACTTCGTTCTCTATTTCTATTTGAGAGAATCCTAAGGAAAAGTCTTTTGTTTCTACCGAGCTAAGCTAAAAAAAGAAATATGTTGATTGAAGCCTCTAGTAAACTAAAGTCATCATTTAATAGCTATTTTGCTTCTCTATAAAAAACTAGAAGATTTAGTTACGATTAGAAACCCTTTTTTCTATCTTTATCCATAGATCTCTTCCTTATACTCATTCAATTGGAAGTATTCATCCAATTCAACAAAATTTTATGTTTCGTAACTTCATAATCCAAAAATTCCACTTTCTAATATAATTGAGTTTTGGATCCAAATCACGAGAATGTATAATTTTCCTCAATTTTTTCATTGAGAGGGAAAGGATTAATTCCTTTTAAGAAATAAAGTTTTTGATCGGAATAGTAATCAAACCGGTAGACCCCTTAACTATTAAGGGGTTAATAGAACGAATCACACTTTTACCACTAAACTATACCCGCTACAGTTGGATTATTGTATCCAAATAAAACTTTTGTCGAACACTGAAATTGGATGTAATCAAGACAGGATTCGAAAAGAATCATGAAATTTAGAGTATTGACACTTTTTGTAGGAGGATTTTATGAGTTTTAATCAGATTTTAAAAAGTTATAGTTAAATAACTAAAAAAAAAAAGTTCTATTTTTTCTTGAAGGAATTTTTTATGATCATTATCAACTAAATCATTTTCTTTATTCTATAGAATCCCTAGAATTCATTAAAACAAAAAGGGCCTGGCGAGGTATTGATCAGGCCAGGCCGTGGGAATCAAAAAAGAGTCCCTTTCGGGCGAAGAAGTATTTAATTAAATATTCTATTTTTCTATTAATTAATATTAAATATTCAGTCTTTTTTTTTCTTTTTAATTTTTAATATTAATTTTTAATATAATTATGAAAATTTCAAATAAAACTTGTACTTAATGTTGTCTTACACAATACAACTTGTATATTTTGTATATATATATTATGTTATATATAATATTGTGTTATATATATATTATATATTTTGGTTATATATAGATTATATATATTTTGAATTTTTTTATTTTAGTCTAATTAATTTGAGTTTATTACATATTTTTTACATAATTTTCAAATTTTTCGAAATTTTTTATTTAATATTTGACTATTACTATTTTCAACGGGGAGAGATGGCTGAGTGGACGAAAGCGTCGGATTGCTAATCCGTTGTACGAGTTATTCGTACCGAGGGTTCGAATCCCTCTCTTTCCGTTTCCATTGATAACTGAATCTTATTATTTGATTTCTCTTTTGAATTTATTCTATCTTTTTTTTTTCAAAATAGAATTATACAAAATAGAATTATATATAATTCTATTTTGAAAAAAAAAAAAGATAGATGAAAAATAAAGCAAATAACCCCTTTTTAGTCTTATTCTTCGCGCCCAGGATTACGTCCTGGATCATTAGATAGGAATCCGAAAATGAAAAGAGAAACAAAAAATATTACTACTGTGTAAACAAAAAGTTTGAGAGTAAGCATTACACAATCTCCAAGATTATTTTTTTTGGAAAAAAGAGAATAGATTCTCTATTTTTATACCATATATCCTATAATATAAAATAGAATTTGAAATGATATTTATTATTCTAATATTAAAAGAATTTTTATTCTAATATTAGAATAATTTTTCTCGAAAAAATCATTCATTTTTTTAGGACAAGATGAAAGATCTCATCGAAAACTTACAGCAGCTTGCCAAACAAAGGCTAAGAGAAAAAAGAGTAGAGGTATGACTGGCATAAAATCTACAATTGGACTCAAAAAAGCGTAGGCCTCCGGTAATTTGGCAAAGAAAAAACTACTCGAATAAAGGGCCGAATTAAGACAGATCAAACTAAAGATATTAAGCATAACAGACATTTTTTTTTATTGCATTTTGGTTGAGTTATTGATATAAAAAAAAAATGAAGAAAAAAATCGTTCTTTTTTTTAACTTACTCACTCAATCAAAAAACCTTCTATTCTCAATGGAGAATAGAAGAAATTTTACTTTCATACAATATCTTAATGGAATTCTGTGTAATGATCAATAAATTCATTTGAATTCTATATCTACACGTGTCAAAATTCTAACAACAGAATCAAGTTGATTTTTTGTGTTTTGATAGTTAGGCTGGAATTGACGAACAATCAATAACAATATTAGGGTTTATTAATGTTGAATAGAAATCGAATTGGGGCGTGGCCAAGTGGTAAGGCATCGGGTTTTGGTCCCGCTATTCGGAGGTTCGAATCCTTCCGTCCCAGAATATATGTAATTTAAGATTGTATTTTTCTGTTTATAAGGTTTAAAATAGAATTGTATTCTTTCTACTAACTACTAATGATTTTAACGAAAATGAATCTTATCTTTTTTTTTTTCACATTTCATCAAATTTGAATTCCAAAAAAAAGTATTCCTTTAATCAGATATACATCCTCTATAAATATTCATATATAATATAGACATATATAATATAGAAATAGAAGTTACGAAGTTAATTTAGTTTTTTTTGCTTCATCCTGGAAACGAACTTGGATTTTTCCAATCTAATACCAATCTAATATATTATTCAATTTCGATTTCTTTTATTGATTATTTTTATTATATTAAACTCAAAAAGAAAGATAGATTTTGATTGCTTAGCGATGTCATCTTTATTTTTATTGTATTGTAAATTGTAAAAAAAATTAACATTCCATTACTAAATAAACATTCCATTACTAAATAAACATTCCATTACTAAATAATATAATAACTTAAGATATATTCCATATAATATATATGTATTGACTGTCCTGACTGAACCAATGACTATTCATGATTCCATAATTGAATCAACCGCATACCGGTTCCAAATTTGAGGAATGTTATGGTGAAACTTCGTTTGAAACGATGTGGTAGAAAGCAACGTGCGACTTGAAGGACATGATCTGGTGTGGATTCTTATATCCATCATTCTATTCTATAAGAAAGGATGCTCTTGACTCGACATCCTTTGCTCTGTTCCACTCGAAGCGGCATTGCATTTTTTGTTCGGATGTAATGGAACTAGTACATGATGGAGCTCGAGTAGTAAAGTATTGAGTTATTTCTCAAGGGAAAAGAGAAGGGTCTAGGGTTAGTGTTAATCAATAAGTTTTAACAACTTCGTAAGGATATCTTTGACAGAGAAATCGAAAGGATTAAAATAAAAAAAAGTTTCAAATCCTAAAAGAAAATCTTTTGTTGGAATTGATAAGACCTTATTCGATATATATCGTGGGGAATCCGCCGTTCGTATGATTTGATTTTTTGATAGAAAGAAATAACAAAAAGGCATGTTGCTGCCATTTTTGAAAGGATTAAAAATCTACGAAGTAATGTCTAAACCCAATGATTCAAAAAAAAAGATAAAGATTTCCGGAACAAGAAAATACCCTTTCTAATTGTTAATTGTCGCAATAATTGGATTTGGATCAGAATACCGAATTCAAATGGATTCTAAATGAGACAAAAGGGTATTTGAGACTGCTCAATAAATGATAAATGAAATGCCAAAGGATTTTCTTTTGAGCTATTTAAGAGTTATTCAACTTGAGTTATGAGTATACAAATGATTTTTTAGGAAATAAAGAAATGACAAGGATTAAATTCGTAGTTTAATTCATTTCAGTATTTTAGGGATTTATTTAATTATTTATATACCTAAACCTTGAATCATTTTTCTCGAGCCGTACGAGGAGAAAACCTCCTATACGTTTCCAGGGGGGGTATTGTTGATCTAATCTATCCCAATGAGCCGTCTATCGAATTGTTGCAATTGATGTTCGGTCCCGAAGAGAGGGAAGAGATTTGCAGAAAGTGGGTTTTTATGATCCGATCAAAAATCAAACTTATTTAAATGTTCCTGCTATTCTAGATTTTCTTGAAAAAGGTGCTCAACCTACAGAGACTGTCTATGATATTTTCAAGAGGGCGGAGGTTTTTAAGGAATTTCGCCTTAATCAAACAAAGTTCACTTAATGAACTAAAAAACAAAGATAATGTGGTGGTAGTTTGGTAGAATTTTTTTATTCCTTATTCTCGTCCTGTCTATTTTTTTTTTTTTATGTAGTGCCAATCCAACACAAAAATTTTCTTATATATTTCCCTTTTGTTTGTACTTCGCTTTTAAAATACGATATATACAATATCATATTTCTATAATTTTAATATTAATAATACTATAAATAATAATAATAAAATTATTCTATTAACTAATAACTAACGAAAATCTCTCTATATATTTTATATATTAATTACGTTAATAATATTAATTACGTTAATAATAATTATTATCTTAAAAATATATATATATTTAGTAAAATAAAATATATTATTCTATTTTCTATTTATATATATTTCTCCTTCTAAAAATAAATTAAAAAGAAAGTTGTATTTCGAATTTCATTTGCATTTTTTTCTTTCTACGTTGTACTTAAAATTGTAATTAAATTTTTTTAATATTCATATTGACAAGAGTATATTGAACAAATATAATTCAATTTTGAAGTCAAAATAAATAATGAAATAAAAAAAATGAAATGGTTTCTTTCTGTCTTCCGCCCAATAAATAGGTTGAATTTTTTGCGATATATAATTTGTATCCAAAAAAGGAGAATATTTGTTTTAAAAATGTATTTTCTCTAAAAATTTTTTGTATTGTCATCGGATCTGGTTGGTTTTAAGTTCTGACTCAATTAGCAACTTTTGTTTTGATTTCTTGCTAATTCAAAGTTTTGATTCCAATTCATTTTATTTTTATCTCGATTGTATCTACATAACATATCTCTTTTTCGGGTTGCTAACTCAATGGTAGAGTACTCGGCTTTTAAGTGCGGCTACAATCTTTTACATATTCGGATGAAGCAAGGAATTCGTCTACATCATCGGTAGAGTTTAGTTTATAAGACCACGACTGATCCTGAACGGAAATGAATGGAAAAAAGAGCATGTCGTATCAATATAAAATATAAAAAATATAAAATTCGGAGAATATTTCATTCTTACCAAATTGGTACAAAATTCTATTTGAATTTTTGGAAGGGAACGAAAGGACTTCAAAGCAAAGTTGGGTCGATTGAATAAATGGATCGAGCCCTAGGGTTCAAATTCTGAGGAAAGAAAGAACAACGAGCTTATCTTCATAATTTGAATGATTTCCCGATCTAATTAGACGTTAAAAAAAATTAGTGCCTGATGCGGGAAAGGATTCTCCCACGAGTGGATCCTTTGTTTTTTTATAGTGAATCCTAACTATTCGATTATCCATTCTCCATTAAAGAGATGGAAATGAATGTGTAGAAGAAAGAGTATATTGATAAAATACTTTAATTCCAAAATCAAAAGAGCGATTGGGTTGAAAAAATAAAGGATTTCTAACCATCTTTTATCTTATAAAAAAAAGAAAAAAACCAATTAGATGGAAAAAGGTAGAAAAGTCCGCGGATGCATTTAGCCGTTTCCGGGGTATCCATTTTTTCGTAATAAAATGCCTTGTTTTGACTGTATCGCACTATGTATCATTTGATAATCCAAGAAACCCTCTATTTTTACTTTTGTTTTCGGTCTAAATTGAAATGGAAAAATTACAAGGACATAGAGAACTAGATAGGTCTTGGCAACATAACTTTTTCTATCCACTTATCTTTCAGGAATATATTTATGTATTTGCATATGATCATGCTTTAAATAAATTGATTTTGTTGGAAAATGCGATCGACAAGAAATACAGTTTACTAATTGTAAAACGTTTAATTACTCGAATGTATCAACAGAATCATTTTATTCTTTCTGTTAATGATTCGAACCAAAATGAAATTTTTGGGCACAAACACAAAAAGAATTTGTATTCCCAAATGATAACATAAGGTTTTGCAGTCATTGTGGAAATTCCATTTTCCCTACTATTAATATGGTCCCTAGAAGGAAAAGAAATAGTAGAATCTAAAAATTTGAGATCAATTCATTCAATATTTCCTTTTTTAGAGGACAAATTCTTACATTTAAATTATGTGTTAGATATATTAATACCTTACCCTGCCCATCTAGAAATCTTGGTTCAAACTCTTCGCTATTGGTTGAAAGATGCCTCTTCCTTGCATTTATTACGATACTTTCTTTACGAGTATCGTAATTGGAATAGTCTTATTCGGCCAAAAGAATCCATTTCCCCTTTTTCAAAAAGGAATCGAAGATTATTTTTGTTCCTATATAATCTTGTTGTATATGAATACGAATCCCTTTTTGTTATTCTACGCAAGCAATCCTCTTATTTACGATCAACGTCTTTTGGAGCCCTTCTTGAACGAATCCATTTTTACGGAAAGCTAAAATATCTAGTAAAAGTCAAAGTTAAGGTTTTTGGGGTTATCCTATGGCTTTTCAAAGAACCTTTTCTGCATTATGTTCGGTATCAAGGAAAATGCCTTCTGTCTTCAAAAGGGACATCCTTTCTGATGTATAAATGGAAATATTACTTTATTGCTTTCTGGCAATGTCATTTTTCTGTGTGGTCTCAACCAAGAAGAATCTATATCAATCAATTATCAAACTATTCCCTCGACTTTATGGGTTTT
>NC_080057.1:17504230-17506730 GCF_026212465.1 Amaranthus tricolor
CTTATGAGATCGATGATATCGATTAGATTAATATTCAAATATTTTTTCTTAGAACGTATTGATTTGAACCCATAAGCGGGACCACTACCCAATAGCATGTTGTCGCCAGAAACAGAACCCCATATTTCTTCTAGGGAATCTCCTAATTGTTCCAAAGCAACCAAAAAGAGATTCTTTAACCAGAAGGAATTCGGTTCCGATGTAGGATACCTATCCAGAAGTTTTCGCAACTCAATCATGTATGATGGAATCATCAAAGATTTGACCTTTTCGAACTCTACTTTCCAAAAATCGAAATTCTTGATCAATGGAGGAACAATATCACCATTTTTGTTCAATAAGATACCAAAGTGGATGATTGACTCATTCCATACTAGAAATAATCGCGGGAAATCCTTTGATACCACGGATTCCTATTTCTCAATGATATCCCACGATCAAAACAATTGGTTGAATCCCGTAAAACCATTTCATAGAAGTTCATTGATATCTTCTTTTTATAAAGCAAATCGACTTCGATTCTTGAATAATCCACATCACTTCTGCTTCTATTGTAACAAAAGATTCCCTTTTTATATGGAAAAGGCCCGTATCAATAATTCTGATTTTACATATAGACAATTCCTCAATATCTTGTTCATTCACAACAAAAAATTTTCTTTGTGTGTCGGTAAAAAAAAACATGCTTTTTTGGAGAGAGATACTATTTCACCAATTGAGTCACAGGTATCTAACATATGCATACCTAACGATTTTCCAATTCGATCCGATCTATTCGTTCGTAGAACTATTTACTCGATCGCAGGCATTTCTGGAACACCTCTAACAGAGGGACAAATAGTCCATTTTGAAAGAACTTATGGTAAACCACCTCTTTCCAATATGAATCTATCTGATTCAGAAAGGAAGAACTTGCATCAGTATCTCAATCTCAATTTCGGTTTGATTTACACTCTATGTTCTGAGAAATATTTACTATCGGAAAAGAGGAAAAAACGGAGTCTTTGTCTAAAGAAATGCGTTGAGAAAGGGCAGATGTATAGAGCCTTTCAACGAGATAGTGCTTTTTCAACTCTCTCAAAATGGAATCTATTCCAAACATATATGCCATGGTTCCTTACTTCGACAGGGTACAAATATCTAAATTTTCTATTTTTAGATACTTTTTCAGACCTATTGTCAATACTAAGTAGCAATCCAAAATTTTTATCTATTCTTCATGATATTATGTACAGATCAGATATATCATGGCGAATTCTTCAGAAAATTTTGTATCTTCCACAATGGAATCTGATAAGTGAGATTTCGAGTAAGTGTTTACATAATCTTCTTCTGTACGAAAAAACGATTCATCAAAATAATGAGTCACCATTGATATGGACACATCTGGGATCGCCAAATGTTCGGGAGTTCTTCTATTCAATCCTTTTCCTTCTTCTTCTTGCTGGATATCTCGTTCGTACACATCTTCTCTTTGTTTTTCGAGCCTCTAGTGAGTTACAGACAGAGTTCGAAAAGGTCAAATCTTTGATGATTCCATCATACATGATTGAGTTGCGAAAACTTCTGGATAGGTATCCTACATCGGAACCGAATTCCTTCTGGTTAAAGAATCTCTTTTTGGTTGCTTTGGAACAATTAGGAGATTCCCTAGAAGAAATATGAGTTCTGTTTCTGGCGACAACATGCTATTGGGTAGTGGTCCCGCTTATGGGTTCAAATCAATACGTTCTAAGAAAAAATATTTGAATATTAATCTAATCGATATCATCGATCTCATAAGTATCATACCAAATCCCATCAATCGAATCACTTTTTCGAGAAATACGAGACATCTAAGTCATACAAGTAAAGAGATCTATTCATTGATAAGAAAAAGAAAAAGGGTGAACGGTGATTGGATTGATGATAAAATAGAATCCTGGGTCGCGAGCAGTGATTCGATTGATGATGAAGAAAGAGAATTCTTGGTTCAGTTCTCCACTTTAACGACAGAAAAAAGGATTGATAAAATTCTATTGAGTCTGACTCATAGTGATCATTTATCAAAGAATGACTCTGGTTATCAAATGATTGAACAACCGGGAGCAATTTACTTACGACACTTAGTTGACATTCATAAAAAGTATCTAATGAATTATGAGTTCAATACATCTTGTTTAACAGAAAGACGAGTATTCCTTGCTCATTATCAGACAATCACTTATTCACAAACCTCGTGTGGGGCTAATAGTTTTCATTTCCCATCTCATGGAAAACCCTTTTCGCTCCGATTAGCCCTATCCCCCTCTAGAGGTATTTTAGTGATAGGTTCTATAGGAACTGGACGATCCTATTTGGTCAAATACCTAGCGACAAACTCCTATGTTCCTTTTATTACGGTATTTCTGAACAAGTTCCTGGATAACAAGCCTAAAGGTTCTCTTATTGATCTTAGTGACGATATTTATGCTAGTGCTAGTGACGATATTGATGCTAGTGACTATATTGATGCTAGTGA
>NC_080057.1:17524230-17561730 GCF_026212465.1 Amaranthus tricolor
CCCTTTTTTCGGAAGAAAAGGAGGATCCGGACAAAATCCAAATCGATGAAATGGAAAAGATCCGAGTGAATGGAAAGGACAAAACAAAGGATGAATTCCACTTGCACTTAAAAGAAGCATGCTATAAAAATAGCCCAACTTCGTTAGAAATACTTAAAGAAGAAAAGAAAAACTTCTTCGGGTTTGAAAAATCCCTTCTTTTTCTTCTTTTCGACTATAAACGTTGGAATCGTCCAACGCGATATATAAAAAACAATCGATTTGAAAATGCGGTAAGAAATGAAATGTCACAATATTTTTTTTATACATGTCAAAATGATGGAAAACAAAGAATTTCTTTTACATATCCACCCAGTTTATCAATTTTCTGGGAAATGATACAAAGAAAGATTTCTTTGGATACAACAGAAAAATTCTTATATGATGATGAACTATCCAATAATTGGATTTCTACAAATGAACAAAAAAGAAACAGTTTAAGCAATGAATTAAATAATAGAATTACGGTTCTAGACAAAGACATTTTTTATATAGATGTACTCGATAAAAAAACAAGATTATGCTTAGAAAACAAAATAGTAAATTAATAAAAAAATGGATACATAGAATAAATACCAAAAAAGATACGAGGAGATTCGACCCCCTCCTACATACTTAATACCCTCCCCTACAAAAAAACTGGTAACACCAAAACCATTCGGAATCCCATCAATTATTCGTCTATCAAAAGCAGAAATTAGTTCAGCTAAAGCTCTTACACCCTTAATTAAGAATATTTCATAAAAAGCATCTATATAACCGCGGTTAGCAGACCAATTATATATTATATTTAATATTTTGTCCCCAAAAACTCTCTTTTGACCTTTTTTATCAAATGAATTGATTAAGTCAAAACTTTTTAACGATGAATAAATGGGTTTATACAAAAGGAAGGCTATAAATATTCCTAAATAGGCTATACTCACCGAAAAAGTTGCATTTATCACAAAATCATACCAATCTACGGAATCATTCGAATTTGAATGTAAAAGATTTATAGATGGATTTAACCATTTAGTTAATATATCCAAATCCATTTCTTCTTTATTAAATGGAATTCCTATGAATCCAATAAAAAAAGTAAACAGAATCAATACAATCAGAGGAAATAACATAGTATTGTCCGATTCATGAGGATATAAAGAAATATTCTTATTGGCAAAATCAGTAATAGTAAGAAAAGGTCGCATCATTTTTCGGAAATTTCTATCAATTTGATATGGTTTTTTCGAAAAGAAATGAGTCTTTTCTTTATTATTCAGTGTTAATAAGGTTAATAAAGGAAATTTTGGATTAATGCTTTTTAATTCTTTTTTACCCCATAAAGATATTGAATAAAACGAACTACTTTTTTTTCCACTGTAATTTTTAAAAAAAAGGTTTAAATGGCCTTCAAACGTAAGTAAATAGATTCGAAACATATAAAAGGCGGTTAATCCAGCTGTGAAATAAGCTATTATTGCAAAAATTGGCGAATAGATCCAACTATCATTAAGAATTTCATCTTTGGACCAAAAACAAGCAAGCGGTGGAATACCACAAAGAGAAAGTGTACCTATTAAAAAAGCATTTTTTGTAATTGGCACATGTTTTGTTAACCCCCCCATAAGAATCATATTCTGACTTTTATCCGGAGAATATCCAACAATAGTTTCCATTGAATGAATAATAGATCCGGACCCTAAAAACAATAATGCTTTTGAATAAGCATGAGTAATCAAATGAAATAAAGCCGCTCGATAAGAACCCATACCTAGAGCTAACATCATATAACCCAATTGAGACATTGTAGAATAAGCTAAACTTCGCTTAATGTCTTTTTGAGCAAGAGCTAAAGTCGCGCCTAAAAGTACTGTTATTATACCTATAAAAGATATTCCATACATTATGTAAGGTATAACTATGAAAAGAGGAAGCAGTCGAGCGACTAGAAAAATTCCCGCTGCTACCATGGTAGCAGCATGTATAAGAGCTGAAATAGGGGTAGGTCCCTCCATAGCATCGGGTAACCATACATGAAGGGGAAATTGGGCAGATTTAGCAATTGCACCAGCAAATAATAAGAAAGCACATAAAATACAAAATAAGGAATTGACCTGATTAGCATTAATTAAGTTATTGAATATTTCAAACAAATCCCGAAATTCGAAACTACCTGTTATCCAATAAAGACCTAAAATTCCTAATAATAAACCAAAATCTCCTACACGATTAGTCACAAACGCTTTTTGACAAGCATTTGCGGCAATAGGCCTTGTGAACCAAAAACCTATTAATAGATATGAACACATTCCAACTAATTCCCAAAAAATATAAATTTGTATCAAATTTGAACTAGTAACTAAACCCAACATCGACGTATTGAAAAAACTCATATACGCAAAAAATCGCAAATATCCCTGATCATGAGACATATAATTATCACTATAAATAAGAACCAGAATTGCAACAGTAGTAATTAACATTGACATAATAGAAGTAAGTGGATCGAGCAAGTAGCCAAATTCTAAAGAAAAATCATTATTAATGGTCCAAGACCAGACATATTGGTAAATAAAATTACTATTTATTTGCTGAATAGACAGATTCATCGAAAAAACCATAACTATACTTAACAACGAAATACTCGAAAAAGCCCATATCCGTCGAAGATTTTTTGTTGCTATCGGAAAAAAGAAAAGTCCAGCTCCTATTAACAAAGGAACTGGAAGTGGAAGTAAGGGTATGATCCATGCATATTGGTATATATGTTCCATAATAGAATAGAAAATTTTTATATTTTATTTTTTTGTATTTAATTAATATTTATTTTTTTGTTTACGATTCATAGGCTCTTGCCTCTTTTGAAAGAAATCAATAAAAAAATTAAGATATCTAATAACTTAAATCGAAATAGAATTTTTTTTTGTTTTTTTCAAGTCGATATCAAATATTAATATTGATGTGGAAGTATTTTTTTAATATTCAAACCACGAAATTATAATTGGTCAAATTCAAATAATGTATTTGTTAGTAAAAGTGAATACGTAAGAATAAATGCAAAATATTGCATAGGAAGATAAAACAAATTCCACTTTCATTTCGATTTAAGTTATTTCGAAAATATATTCAGAATTTCAGAATTAAAGGCTAAACAAAATCTTAAAATCTATTAAAAGATCTAATAAAGTCAATAATGATAAAAAAAATGAAATATTTTTAATAATTTATTTTGTAGGTTATTCACAATTAATAACTTATTTTATGCAAAATGATTTGATTGTCTTCTATTCCAAACAAAAACATAGAAAAACTTCTATTTTTTTAGTTATCGATTTTTTATATCGGTTACTTTAACTTTACTTTCTAGTTTCTATAACATAGAATAAAAAAATGCCTAAAATCTTGGATCTTTTAAACAAATTCATTTATTGAGATCATTTCAATTTGAAAATAAAAACTTCGATATATTTTCAAAAATGAATTTAAGTTTTTCAATTTAAATCTAATTTAAAGGTTGGGTTATTAAAGTTTTCAATGTGATTTGCTACATACATGGAAATTAAATGTAACACAGCAAAAAGAAATAGAAGAAAAATATAGAAAATATATTTCTAGTTTATAGTTATATTATGTTTTTCCATTTTCAAAAATTGAATAATAGAGGGTATCGTCTAGAATCTAAATACATAGATAATTAATAGAAAACAAAGATTCGTTTGAACACTAGATGTCTTTCACATCCAAAATCTAACACTGAATAATCAATTAAAATTGAAATGGCAGTTCCAAAAAAACGTACTTCGATTTACAAAAAGCGTATTCGAAAAAATCTTTGGAAAAAAAAGGGGCATTGGGCAGCGTTAAAAGCCTTTTCTTTAGCAAAATCTATTGCTACTGGGAATTCCAAAAGTTTTTTTGTAAGAAAAATAAGTAATCAAACCTTGGAATAATCCAAATCCACGTGACTCAAAGAAAAAAGGTATACCAAATTCGGAATAATTTCCTTTTTTATTTAGAATCAAAAATATCGAAAAGAAACGATTTAAATTTTAAATAAGTTTGGATTTACTAAATATTTCGAACTATATAAAATTGGGACTTTTTGTTTATGATATGGAAAATAACAACTCTTAAGCCGACCATAAAATAGTACTTTTTGTTTGAAAAACTATATATAGAGAATATTTCATCACCTTTTTTTTGAGTCTATTTTTGTTATTTATAAGATATAAGATGGGGATTTTTTTCCCCATCAACCCTTAATCAACCCTTTAATATATTTATATATATTTATTTTGTCACAATACAATAAAAAAACTCAGAAAAGTTTTTTCTATCTATTTTGTAAAAAAAGACAAATAGAAAGTGGTTCCACTTTAACTTACGGAAGCATTCTTTCTTGAAGTTGCTATATTCTCTATATTCCCCCGTTGAAAATAAATAAAAAGCCCTTTAAATTTAAAACTATATTTTAGTTTTACTTGAATATTATATATATGTGGAAAGAATTTTTTTTTTTTGTTTTTGAAAAACGTTTCAATAGAGATCCGGATTTTTTTATATGCTATATCCGGTTCAATACTTACCCGTAAAAATTCTACCAATTTGTTTATTTTGTTTATTTTGGATAAAAAACTATCTATTTAAAGAAAAAATCCTTTTGATGCCGTGTTGAATTTTGGATCCAAACTATTCGATTTTTTTATGTAGTGCAATAATCTATGTATTTGTTATTTGTTAGTTTTGAAATCAGCTAAAAAATTATTTTTTTTTTATCAAAAAAAGAAAGTGAGAAAGACCTTTATTGAGGTCTATCCTGGGCTGAAACGAAGAATCTTCTAGTTACAAGGTTTTATTTCAAGAAAACATAAACTATACAAAAGTCCGTTGACAAATTAAAAGAGTACTATAAAATTAAATTAAAAATTGATTTAAAATACAAAAAAAATAACGAAAAAAGTTATTATTATCATGAATATGAACCATTTCAATTTTGGTTTGCAAATACTTTTGTAGTCATTTTGATTTAATTGAAATGGTTCAAAAAATAAAATATTATATTGAATTAATCTCGACGAATAAATAAAAATGGGTTATTATGATTTCAAACAAGCCGCTATGGTGAAATCGGTAGACACGCTGCTCTTAGGAAGCAGTGCGAGAGCATCTCGGTTCGAGTCCGAGTGGCGGCATGACATTGTTGAAATTCTTAAAAAATTTCAACAGTCCTATAACCTATAATAAATAATGAAAATGCATTTTTTTTTTTTAATTTTATATTATGATTTTTTCCACTTTAGAGCATATTTTAACTCATATTTCCTTTTCAACGGTTTCCGTTGTAATTATACTCCATTTGATCACTTTATTAGTCAATGAAAAAGTAGGACTATATAATTCATTCGAAAACGGCATGATAGTTACTTTTTTCTGTCTAACAGGATTATTAATTACTCGTTGGGTTTATTGGAAACATTTACCATTAAGTGATCTATATGAATCATTAATCTTCCTTTCCTGGAGTTTCTACCTTAGTCATTTGATTCCATATTTTTTAAAAAAAGATAAAAATTCGTTAAGTGCAATAACTGCGCCAAGTGCTATTTTGACTCAAGGATTTGCTACGTCGGGCTTTTTAACAGAAATGCATCAATCCGCAATATTAGTACCCGCTCTCCAATCTCAATGGTTAATGATGCATGTAAGTATGATGGTATTAGGTTATGCAGCTCTTTTATGTGGATCATTATTATCAGTAACACTTCTAACGATTACATTTCAAAAATATATTTTTGATAAACGAAAATATGTATTAAATAAGTCATTTTTCTTCGCTGAGATTCAATACATGAATGAAAAAACCAATAGTGTCCAAAACACTTCGCCCTTTTATGTTCGAAATTATTACAGATCCCAATTGATTGAACAGCTGGATCATTGGAGTTATCGTGTTATTAGTCTAGGCTTTATCTTTTTAACTATGGGTATTCTTTCAGGAGCAGTATGGGCCAATGAGGCGTGGGGATCGTATTGGAATTGGGACCCCAAAGAAACTTGGGCATTTATCACTTGGACCGTATTTGCAATTTATTTACATATCCGAACAAATCGAAATTTTCGGAGTGCAAGTTCTGCAATTGTGGCGTTTATAGGTTTTCTTATAATTTGGATATGCTATTTTGGGGTCAATCTATTAGGAATAGGGCTACATAGTTATGGTTCATTTCCATTAACGCTTAATTAAATGGAAGAAAAGACCTTACAAATACAAATATAGGACAAGACATAAGCAAGTTTATTATAAGCAGGTGAGAACCGTTTAAATCATGATTTAAACGGTTCTCACAAACGTTAAACATGCCTGATTCGAATTGCGATTCAGTTTTGTTTCTTTGTTATGTAAAGAAAACTTCCTTTTCATTTGATTTAATCAAATGAAAAGAAATCTATCTATAAAAAAAATTCGATACAATAGCTTCCACTTTCTCAACTGATAGTGAGAGAACGAAATCTGGGTAAACTCCAATACCTAGTACTGGCAGAAAGATAGAAGTCGAAACAAACAACTCTCGCGGCCCAGCATCAAAAAAGTAAGAGTTTGTACTGTTAAATAATTTATATCCATAGAACATTTGACGTAACATAGATAATAAATAAATAGGAGTTAATACCATTCCAATTGCCATTCCAAAAATAATTAGTATTTTAGGTATTAATAGATATTTTTGGCTGGTAATTATTCCAAAAAATACTATTAATTCTGCAATGAAACCACTCATTCCCGGTAGTGCAAGGGATGCCATTGAAAAGCTACTAAAGAGTGTGAATATTTTTGGCATTGGAATCGCTATTCCGCCCATTTCGTCGAGATAAACAAGACGTATTCTATCGTAACTCGTTCCCGCTAAGAAAAAAAGTGCAGCACCAATAAATCCATGAGAAATTATTTGTAAAATGGCCCCATTAAGCCCCGTATCAGTTATAGAACTAATTCCTATAATTATGAAACCCATGTGAGATACAGAGGAATAGGCTATTCTTTTTTTTAAATTACGTTGCCCGGGAGATGTTGAAGCTGCATAGATTATTTGTATTGTGCCTATTATTATCAACCAAGGAGAAAATATAGAATGAGCGTGAGGTAATAATTCCATATTGATCCGAATCAATCCATATGCTCCCATTTTTAATAAGATTCCAGCTAGAAGCATACAAGTACTGTAATGTGCTTCTCCGTGGGTATCTGGTAACCATGTATGTAAAGGTATAATGGGCAATTTGACAGCAAAAGCAATAAAAAATCCAATATAGAATATTATTTCTAATGCTACAGGATACGATTGATTAATTAATGTTTCCAAATTTAATGTCGGTTCATTGGAACCATATAAACCAATACCCAGAACTCCCAATAATAGAAAAATGGAACCCCCTGCAGTATACAAAATAAATTTCGTAGCAGAGTAGAGAAGTTTTTTTCCTCCCCACATGGATAAAAGTAGATAAACAGGAATTAATTCTAATTCCCACATTAGGAAAAAAAGTAAAAGGTCTCGGGACGAAAATGATCCTATTTGACCACTATACATTGCTAACATTAGGAAATGGAATAATCGAGAATCTCGAGTAACCGGCCAAGCCGCTAGAGTAGCTAAAGTGGTGATGAATCCCGTCAGTAAAATGGGTCCTATCGAAAGTCCGTCAATTCCTAATCTCCAATGGAAATCAAAAAATTGGATCCATTTATAATCTTCTGACAGTTGGATTAATGGATCGTCCGGTTGGAAATGATAACAAAACGCATAAGTTGTTAGAAGGAGCTCTAAAATGGATATACATATAGTATACCAGCGGATAACCTTATTTCCTCTATGAGGAAATAAGAAAATTAAAGAACCTGCAAATATGGGTAAAACTACAATTGTTGTTAACCAGGGAAAATAATTCGTAGTAAAGACAAGATACACTTGGGCCAAAAAAACCCGTACCCAAAAAGATATTTTTTGGGGTACGGGTTTTTGTCGGTAAAAAAAATCCAATGATAGAATAAATGGATTCAAATGGAATTTTCTGAAACGTATCAATAAGCTAGACCCATACTGCGAGTTGTTTCATGCCATAAATAAACTCGAACGCTTAAAAAATCTGTTGGACAAGCAGATTCACATCTCTTACAACCAACACAATCCTCTGTTCTTGGAGCAGAAGCTATTTGTTTAGCCTTACATCCATCCCAAGGTATCATTTCTAATACATCTGTGGGGCAAGCTCGGACACATTGAGTACATCCTATACATGTATCATAAATCTTAACTGAATGTGACATTGGATCTATAATTTTTTTAACTTCATTAATTTTCGATCTAGTTCTAGTTCTAGTAAAGTAAATGAAATACATATTAAAATACCAGATGAATAAATTACCAGACGAATCGATGATTTCCCAGAAGTTCGATCTAATTCTGGATTGGATCGGCGACTTATTAGAATATTAGAAACTAAATATAAAATAGATAAATGTAAAAGAGGTCCAAAATACTTTGATTTCTTACATTTGTGAAAGTATATCTTAAAGTGTGATATCTAGGAATTTAATTTGAATTAATGATTATTCAAATTTCAATTTCTAGAATAAAATTTTAGACTAAAAAAATGAAAAAATAAATACTATAAACTATTTATTCAATAAATTCGATTGATTGATACGAATTGATTTTCTGTTACGATAAATTGAAGAAACAATAGCCGGGCCAATAGCTGCTTCAGCGGCTGCAATAGCTATAACAAAAATTGAGAAAATATTTCCTTTTAATTGGCGACTATCAAAAAAATCAGAAAATGTTACAAAATTTAGATTAACTGCATTCAATATAAGTTCAAGACACATCAGAGCCCGAACCAAATTTCGACTCGTGACTAATCCATAAATGCCGATCGAAAATAAAAAAGAACTCAAAACAAGTACATGTTCGAGTATCATTGACCAACTCCTTATCAATCTCTATTCATTTGAATATGAACAACAATTAAACCCATTTGATTAACTAGAATATAATAAGTTATAATACAAAAAAAAATGAAGAACAAAAAAATGATATGATAATAGAATAATAAATTGAATTAAACCAATTTGATTGACTAGAATGAAAATGAATATGATAAAATATCATTTTTTTTGATTGCTATTTTAAAAAATCAAATGAATTATTATTGACGAGCCACGCCAATTGCACCTATTAAAGCAACTAAAAGAATTATTGAAATGAGTTCAAATGGAAGAAAAAAATCGGTTGATAAATGAATTCCTATTTGTTGACTAGCGCTTATCAGATCTTGTTCTAGAATCTGATTTGATTTTGTAGTCCAAATAATCCCATACCAGGACGTATTTAGAATAGTAATAGTTAATGAAACAAAAAGACTTGCACAAACCAATAAGGTAATCCCGTCCCCCACAGTCCACAGACGGAAATCTGTGTCATATTCCGGACCATTCATGAACATTACAGAAAATATTATTAATATATTTATAGCTCCCACATAAATAAGGAGTTGTGCAGAAGCTACAAAATGGGAATTTGCTAGAATATAGAATAAAGATATACAAACAAGAACCAATCCTAACGAAAAAGCAGAAAAAATTGTATTGGTAAATAATACTACTCCTAGACCACCTAATATAAGGCCCGACCCCAGAAAAACTAAAAGAAAATCATGTATTGGTCCAGGTAAATCCATTATATGTAAAATAAGAAATAAAAAAATCGGAATGTTTCATGATTTTATTGACTTGAACAGGAAAAAAAAAGTTTATGCATTTTTGATTTTAAATCCTAATGCGTATCACTTGATGTGAGTAAAGTAAAGTTATTGAACCTATCGCATTGGTTTGGGTAGTTCGCAACTAAAACTATTTAAAACCATTACAATTACAGTAAACATATTTAAAATCCAAATAAAGTTTCGATTTTCACCAATAAATAGGAATATTGAATAATCAAAATTTATAGTTATTGAACAAGAAAAAAAAGAAATTTAATAATTGAGAATTGCTCTTCAATCACGGAATTGCTCTTTTGGTTGAGGTGAATTCAAAATTGGTCGAATTGTGTAATCATCAGTTATTGATATTGGTAAACGGCCCAGAGAAATTTGATTATAATTTAATTCGTGACGATCATAAGTCGAAAGCTCATATTCTTCAGTCATTGATAAACAATTTGTTGGACAATACTCAACACAATTACCACAAAAAATACAAATTCCGAAATCAATGCTATAATTAAGCAACCGTTTCTTTCGAAGATCCGTTTCCAATTTCCAATCAACAACGGGTAAATCTATAGGACATGCACGAACACATACTTCACAAGCAATGCATTTATCAAATTCAAAATGAATTCGACCACGAAAACGCTCTGATGTGATCAATTTTTCATACGGATATTGAATAGTTACGGGTAAACGATTAGCGTGGGATAAAGTAATCATAAAACCTTGACCAATGTACCTTGCCGCACGTATTGTTTGTTGACCATAATTGATGAACCCAGTTACCATAGGGAACATATAGTAAATATCAATAAAAAAAAATAAGATTTTGTTTCTTTCTCTTGTTTGGAACAAGTTGTGAATTAAGTTAGAGTGAATATAAAATATTCTTTTTTTTTAGAATTTATAATGAAAGGAGTTGGGAAGAAGTTGTTAATAATAGATTACCTAAAGAAATAGGTAAAAGAAATTTCCATCCAAGATTTAATAATTGGTCCATTCTCAGTCTAGGTAAAGTCCATCTTGTTGTGATAGGAATGAACAAGAACAAAAAAGTTTTAGCTAATGTAATGAAAATACTAATTGTCGTTCCAAAAACTCCATCTATTTTATTTATTTCAAAAAAGCCAGAAATGACTATGTGTGGAATAGAAAGATTCCAACCACCCAAATAAAGAACGGTTACAAATAAAGAAGAGATTAGTAGATTTAGATAAGACGCAACATAAAATAAACCAAATTTAATACCGGAATATTCGGTTTGATAACCTGCTACTAATTCTTCTTCTGCTTCTGGTAAATCAAAAGGCAATCTCTCGCATTCAGCTAGAGAAGAAATTATAAAAACAATAAACCCTATAGGTTGCCGCCACAAATTCCATCCCAAAAAACCATATTTTGATTGTGCCTCAACTATATCAACTGTACTTAAACTGTTAGATAATCATAGTCGATGAGAAAATCACTCTTGTCATCGCTATTACAGAACCGTACATGAGATTTTCACCTCATACGGCTCCTCAAGAGCCATAAATAAATCTAAGGACTGATTGATATTCTTTAAATCTTCATATGCTTGTAGAAGAAGTAAATTTCAAATCAATCGAAAAATCCTGAATTAGACCAATGAAATTCTGTCTGCTATGCTCTAACAAATGCTTCGGAATTGATCTCATCCTTTACTTTAACTAACTTTCAAGAATTTCCATTTTTTTTTAGTAATAACTTAATGCTTGAATATGGATATTGGAAAAATATTTTTTTATAATTCCAGTTATATATTTTATATTTTTATATTCATATTATCTTTTTTTTTTCGACCTCTTATTTCCTGGATTTTTTTTAGTCTTAAAATAAAAAAGTAAAAGATTACTTCGTTCCTGATAGTTATTCACTTAATCAGTGGATAGGAGCATACTCTGGATCGGAATTTGTGGGAGTACTACTTGATCATTTCTACAAATTTAAAGTCTCAATTCGTATTTATTTTATGTAAAAATATCTCGTCGGATAAGTTACACAATCTCTATTACATACAAATCCTTTGTGTACTTTGGTGTTCCTAATCATCCACTCATGTTTATTCAACCTCTATGGTAATTCATATCATCCATTTTTATACAGAGAAAAAAAAAAGAAAGTAAAAACTCCATAATTCGTTTCAACCCGCTTCAAGTCAGGATAACCAATCTTGGGGGAAACAGCCTTGACGGCTTATGTTTATTTTTGTTTAACCCTTGTACATAGGCAATGAGATTCAACTTTTTACTGCAAATTTGAAAGCTGTTTTCTTTCACTCATCTAACTATCTGGTTTACTTTATCAACCCGATCAGTAACTAACAAAAAGGAAGATACTATTCAATCCATTTCATTTTTATTCTTAGAAACCCAAAATAAAAAGAAATGAGGCAAGGGTAGACCCATGTTTCAACGAATCACACGTAGAGATATTGCTAACACACATAGAGTTAATGGTATTTCATAACTAATTGATTGAGCAGCTGCCCGTAGACCACCTAAAAAGGAATATTTATTATTTGATCCATATCCTGACATAAGAAGTCCAATTGGAGCAATACTTGAAATGGCAATCCATAAAAAAACACCAATACTTAAATCGGCTAGAACAAGTCGAGAACCAAAAGGAATTACTGAATAACTTAGTAGAATTGATATAAGTTATTTAGCTAGTTATCGCCCAAGATACCCCACCTATCCCTAAAAAAAAAATAGATGGATCCAAAGTTTTTAAAAGTAAAATGAAAATAACGAATTTTTTTATGTTTTCGATTTTTTTTATTTGTTCATATTGTGTTTACTCTCAGACAAAATGCATATTAATACTTCATACATATTCCAAATATTCAAAAAAAGTTGAAACACTCAAATAAAAATAGAGTCTCGAAGAGTTAAAGGATGACGATAAATAAGAATTATCTTAGATAAATTCCAAATAGAATCAGATTCCCTTTGGTATATATTTCTTGATTTCCTAATAATATAAGAATTTATAGGTATAGGACTTTCTGACCCCTCTAAGTAAGTAATTGATGGATACGCGGTACAAAGTTCATAATACATAACTTTTTAGTTCATTCTATCGGTTCTTAGCTCATCCAAAAGAAAACTTTTTCAAATCTCAATGAATTCGTGACTTGTCTTTTATTTTTTTATCTATCCATATTTCATATATAGAATACCTGCGGGACATCAGTTACTCTATTTAATCTAGAGCAGAACATATATAATATAAAAAGTCTTTATGTCGTAGAAGTGAAAATAAATTCCTTACCATTCAATAAGCATCTTGTATTTCATAAAAATTGGGGACAATATAATCCTTACGTAGGGGCCATCCTATCCAACTTTCAGGCATTAAAATACGTTTCAAGCGTGGATGATTATCATAGGAGATTCCCAACATATCATAAGATTCCCGTTCTTGAAAATCCGCGCTTTTCCAAACCCAGAAAACGGACGGAATTCTAGGATTCCTCCTTGAAGCAAATACTTTTATGCATACTTCTTCTGGTTGATCCACACCGTATTCTATTCTCGTAAGATGATACACACTAGCTAACAGCCCGCCTGGTGCTACATCATAAGCACATTGAGAACGTAAATAATTGTAACCATATACATATAAAATAACAGCAATGGAATGCCAATCTTCGGGCTTTATTTGTAAAGTCTCTATTCCTTGGTAATCGAAGCCCAAAGATCTATGAACTAGCCCGTGTTTGACTAGCCAAGCAGACAAACGACCCTGCATCTTGTTTATATCTCCTTCCTTTTTTGTATAAATATTTTACATTGACTTTAACGATACGATGAGATTTATCAAAAACGATACGATGAGATTTATCAAAATTGACTTGCTGCTTACAATTCCAAAAACAAAAAAAAAGAATCCTGTTTAATTCACTAATTCATGGGAAGATGATGAGCTTTTGTACTTGAAAAATGTTTCATGAGGAATCTCGGAAGTAGATCGAATTTTATATTTATAAAGCAATTCTTGATCATAATTTCCGGTATGAATGCTACGCTCAACACGAAACTTGTGATTGATAGTAAAACATCGATTCTTCTGTTGAGACTTAATTCTATCTTCATAGATTTCCCGAGATATTTTTTTACGAAGTTTTGTTATAGCATCTATAACTGCTTCTGGTTTAGGGGGGCAGCCCGGCAAATAGACATCCACAGGAATTAGTTTATCGACCCCTCGAACAGTACTATAAGAATCGGTACTGAACATCCCTCCTGTAATTGTACATGCTCCCATAGCAATAACATATTTTGGTTCAGGCATTTGCTCATATAATCTCACTAAAGAAGGTGCCATTTTCATTGTTACGGTACCTGCTGTTAAAATTAGATCCGCTTGTCTAGGGCTCGATCTGGGTACCAGTCCATAACGATCAAAGTCGAATCGCGAGCCTATTAATGAAGCAAATTCAATGAAGCAACAACTGGTACCGTAGAGAAGCGGCCATAAACTCGAGAGCCTTGACCAATTTGAAAGATCATTTGATGTAGTTGAAATAACTGAATTTTGGGCTATTCGATCAAGTAGTGGAAACTCAATGGAATTCATAACTGTTTCAATCTTATTTTTTTTTTCTTTTTTTTTTTATTGTCGGAATATTCGGGGATTAAGACCATTCCAATGCTCCCTTTCGCCATGCATAAACTAAACCAACAATTAGGATAAGCACGAAAATTAAAGCTTCTATAAATACGGATACACCCAATATATCAAAACTCATTGCCCATGGATAAAGAAAAACGGTTTCAACATCAAAAACAACAAAAACTAGCGCAAACATATAATAACGGATTCGAAATTGTAACCAAGCATCCCCCATAGGTTCTATACCTGATTCATAAGTCGAAAGTTTCTCGGGTCCTTTGCTATTCGGAGCTAAAATTCCGGAAACTAGAAATGCTAAAATAGGAATAACACTTGATATTATTAAAAATGCCCAAAAAATATCATATTCATAAAGTAGAAACATAGACGGACTCCTTATGAATGTGGAAAATATGTCGAATTAGTTGATTCGAATTGGAATTCTCAAATTATCTATAACTCTAACTCTTTTAGTTAAAACAACAATTTATTTTGAGTGAACCGCCTAACCAACCGAGTTACGTTTGTTTACTGCGGGATGTGTTTCGTTTCAAGAGTGATTGACTCGAATCTTATTTCTGTTTTGTTTTCCATTCCACTTGTAATTTTTATTCTATATTATAGAATTATTCTATTGTTCTTATCTTATATATACAAATAAAACTTTCTCACTTTCACCTCGATTTTATATAACTAAAGAAAGAAAAGATTGAACCGGAAAAAAATCATAATTCAATTTGGAATTTTTTTCTTTCTTTCCGCTTTTTTTATTTATATTATTTATATATTATTTATAATAGAGAATTCTCGTGTAAGAGAATGTTGAAGAATTTCGATTTTAGAATTGGAATTATGTTGGTATAGTTTATTTAATTCTAATTCCGACAGAGTATTTCTATTGATTGTATAAGGAAAGAAAAGACTACTTGTTTTGCGCTTTGATAGGTAAGGTATATAAAGACAAAAAGTCTCTTTGCCGATGAAACGTTGGCAAAGAGACTTTTTCAAACCGAGGCTTGGATACAAATTAAATTCTATTAAACAAATCATATCACAGTTAAATAGGGTGTTCCTCGATCTATTTATTCCATTCAATTATAGTTGATTAGGTTGGAATGAATTATTAATATTCATTCGCTAGTATATAAATTTACTAGGGCTATACGGACTCGAACCGTAGACCTTCTCGGTAAAACAGATCAAACTTATTATTCGCAAAATGATTTGAACTGTTTCAAAGACCCAACATGCATTTTTTTTTGCATTGGGCTCTTTCATTAACTGATATAAATACCAGTTAGTCCACCATATTTTTTCTTGATAGAAAGAAAATGGTTCCATGTGCTCCGATTCATTATTTATTTGAATTTTGATTCAAAAGCACTACCAAAGTGTTTCAAAGAAGAGTTATATTGACGTAGGTCTGCCTTTGGCCTAGATCAATTGAAAAATTAAATGGAGTCTCTATCGTTCGGATTAACGAATCCAATATGAAACTTCATACACCTTAAAGTTCATAGGACGAAAAGAGATTTTTTGAGGCCCTTATACTCATTATGCCTAGCATTTAATAGGCTGGGTATTTACCCTATCAATATCTCAAATCAATAATGGGTTCTGTTTGGTAATGGTAACTAAACGGACACTTAACTTAAATCGGACCAAACTAGAACTTATTGTCAGGCTATTGTTCTCTTGTTTTGTTTCCTATAAAGTCATAGAGTAAGACATCGATTTATCAAAAAGATTAATTCTTTTGATTGCATGATGGACTCCCCTGAAAAACATTGGCGCGCGTGTAAACGAGGTGCTCTACCAACTGAGCTATAGCCCTTGTACTTATGCTCCCTATTTTAGCATGTAGATAATTTCTTGTCAAGATAAATATTCCACGATCCAACATCATAGTTCTTTGATCTGTTTAATTAATATTGCTTAATAAGCAATATTGGATTTATAATCTATCTATCTGATAGTTATATTTAGTCCTCTTTGGAATGATAAAAGACCTACTTAACTCAGCGGTTAGAGTACTGCTTTCATACGGCGGGAGTCATTGGTTCAAATCCAATAGTAGGTAAAACTTATTAGATACCCTCGATTCGGGGTATCTAATAAATTTTTCTATTTCTTTTTTTTTTTTTGTTGCATTCTATATATAGATTCTACCGACAAGGGAACTTCTTTTGATTATTCGGACGCACCAACAGCTTACGAAATTGTATTGCGAGCCTCTACTCGTGTCCTAGCTCGTCTGAGAGCTAGATTTGCTTCAATTAATTGTCTCTTTCCTTCCGCCTTCTTCAAGTTAGCTTCTGCTATTTCAAGAGTTTCCTGAGCTTCTTGTGGATCAATGTCACTACCCTTCTCAGCATCATTTACTAAAATAGTAATCTGATTATTGCTTATTCTAGCAAAACCGCCCATCAGAGCCATTGTTGACCATTGGTCGTCAAGGCCTAACATTCTTAAAACACCTATATCTACGGCTGTCGCAGTAGCGGCATGGTCTTTTAATACGCCGATTTGGCCACTATTAGTAGATAAAATGATTGCTTTTACTTGTGAATTCCAAACACTTCGATTAGGAGTCAGTACACAAAGATTTAAGGTCATTTCTTTAATTTTCTCTCCATTTCTAAGTTTATAGCTTTCGTGGTAGCTTCATCGATGTTACCTACCAAATAAAAGGCTTGTTCGGGAAGACCATCTAATTCTCCGGAAAGAATTAATTGAAATCCTCTAATTGTTTCTGCTAGGCCAACATATTTTCCTGGAGAGCCTGTAAATACTTCTGCTACGAAAAAGGGTTGTGATAAGAAACGCTCAATTTTTCGTGCTCTTGCTACAGTTAAACGATCTTCTTCAGATAATTCGTCCAATCCAAGGATAGCGATAATATCTTGAAGTTCTTTGTAACGTTGTAAGGTTTGCTTAACTCTTTGCGCAGTTTCATAATGTTCCTCGCCAACGATCCTAGGTTGGAGCATAGTTGACGTTGAATCTAACGGATCCACCGCTGGATAGATCCCTTTGGCCGCCAATCCTCTTGATAGTACGGTAGTAGCATCTAAATGTGCAAATGTCGTGGCAGGAGCGGGGTCGGTCAAATCGTCTGCAGGTACATAAACTGCTTGAATCGAAGTTATGGACCCTTCTTTTGTAGAAGTAATTCTTTCCTGTAACGAGCCCATTTCGGTACTAAGAGTAGGTTGATAGCCCACAGCGGAAGGCATTCTACCCAATAAGGCAGATACTTCAGATCCTGCTTGGACGAAACGGAAGATATTGTCGATAAATAAAAGTACGTCTTGCTCATTAACATCTCGGAAATATTCCGCCATAGTTAGGGCAGTTAACCCAACTCTCATACGTGCCCCCGGCGGTTCATTCATTTGACCATAGACTAAAGCCACTTTTGACTCTGCAATATTTTGTTCATTGATAACTCCGGATTCTTTCATTTCCATGTAAAGATCATTTCCTTCACGAGTACGTTCACCTACTCCGCCAAATACGGATACGCCCCCATGAGCTTTTGCAATGTTGTTGATCAATTCCATAATGAGTACTGTTTTACCCACTCCTGCTCCCCCAAACAGTCCTATTTTTCCTCCACGGCGATAAGGAGCTAAAAGATCTACCACTTTAATTCCGGTTTCAAAAATAGACAATTTTGTATCTAACTGTGTAAAGGCGGGCGCAGATCTATGAATAGGAGATGTTGTGCTGGTGTCTACGGGACCTAAATTATCAACAGGTTCCCCAAGCACGTTAAAAATTCGTCCGAGAGTCGTGCCGCCGACTGGAACGCTTAAAGGAGCTCCTGTGTCAATAACTTCCATTCCTCGTGTTAGACCATCTGTAGCACTCATAGCTACAGCCCTAACTCGATTATTTCCTAATAACTGTTGTACCTCACAAGTCACATTAATTGGTTGACCACTAGTATCTCGACCCTTAACTACTAGAGCATTGTAAATATTGGGCATCTTGCCTGGAGGAAAAGCTACGTCCAGGACCGGACCAATAATTTGAGCGATACGCCCCAGGTTTTTTTTTTCAAGCGTGGAAACCCCAGAACCAGAAGTAGTAGGATTGATTGTCATAATATTATAGTTAAAATATGTCGAAATTTTTTGCGAAAATGAAAATTATCGAATCCAAAAAAAAAAATGTCCGATAGCAAGTTGATCGATTAATTAAATAAGAAATAGGAGTTAGCAATCCATTTTGTTGGTACCATCCAAACGAATCAAATTCAACCCACCTATTTTCAAAATATCAAATAAATGGATGACCAAAAATCCTGAGAAAGTCTTTTATTTGCCTATCATTCTAGACAATACTTTCTATATTATCTACAGAAATCGAACCCGAACTCTAAACTCTATTTTTTTTTATGATTCATTATTTCTATCGAACTGGGACCTAGTTCGTATTTAGTATATAGATTTATGTCTAGCCTTTTCATGATGGAATTCCGCATATTTTCACATCTAGGATATACATATACAACATATACCCCTGTCAAGGGTAAATTTCGAATTATTTAATTCGTTCCATTTAAATGGGGACAAAGGGGTTAATAAATTAGAAACCTAAAGAACAACTGTTACGGTTGGGTTGCGCCATATATATGAAAGAGTATACAATAATGATGTATTTGGCGAATCAAATACATGGTCTATTAACGAACCATTTTGATTAGTTGATAATATTAATTGAGAATTTTATGAAAGATTCTTGTAAAAGGTTTTCTTAAGGCCGAATTTATGTCGAGTAGACCTTGTTGCTTTGTTGTAAAAAATTTAAAATTGAATTTGTAGGGAGGGACTTATGTCACCACAAACAGAGACTAAAGCAAGTGTTGGATTTAAAGCTGGTGTTAAAGATTACCGATTGACTTATTATACTCCTGAGTATGAAACCCTAGATACTGATATCTTGGCAGCATTCCGAGTAACTCCTCAACCTGGAGTTCCACCTGAAGAAGCGGGGGCTGCAGTAGCTGCCGAATCTTCTACTGGTACATGGACAAGTGTATGGACCGACGGACTTACCAGTCTTGATCGTTACAAAGGACGATGCTACAACATCGAGCCCGTTGCTGGAGAAGAAAATCAATATATTTGTTATGTAGCGTATCCTTTAGACCTTTTTGAAGAAGGTTCTGTTACTAACATGTTTACTTCCATTGTGGGTAACGTATTTGGGTTCAAAGCTTTGCGTGCTCTACGTTTGGAAGATTTGCGAATCCCTGTTGCTTATGTCAAAACTTTCCAAGGCCCGCCTCACGGTATCCAGGTTGAAAGAGATAAATTGAACAAGTATGGTCGTCCCCTATTGGGATGCACTATTAAACCCAAATTGGGGTTATCCGCTAAAAACTATGGTCGAGCATGTTATGAATGTCTTCGTGGTGGACTTGATTTTACCAAAGATGATGAAAACGTGAATTCCCAGCCGTTCATGCGTTGGAGAGACCGTTTCCTATTTTGTGCCGAAGCTATTTATAAATCACAAGCCGAAACAGGTGAAATCAAAGGGCATTATTTGAATGCTACCGCAGGTACTTGCGAAGAAATGATAAAAAGAGCTGTATTTGCTAGAGAGTTGGGAGTTCCAATCGTAATGCATGACTACTTAACAGGTGGATTCACTGCAAATACTAGCTTGTCTCAGTATTGCCGAGACAATGGTCTACTTCTTCACATCCACCGTGCAATGCACGCAGTTATTGATAGACAGAAGAATCATGGTATGCACTTCCGTGTACTAGCTAAAGCGTTACGTCTGTCTGGTGGAGACCATATTCATTCTGGTACCGTAGTAGGTAAGCTTGAAGGGGAAAGAGATATTACTTTAGGCTTTGTTGATTTACTACGTGATGATTATACTGAAAAAGACAGAAGTCGCGGTATCTTTTTCACTCAATCTTGGGTTTCCACACCTGGTGTTCTTCCTGTTGCTTCAGGAGGTATTCACGTTTGGCATATGCCTGCTCTAACCGAAATCTTCGGGGATGATTCTGTACTACAGTTTGGTGGAGGAACTTTAGGACACCCTTGGGGGAATGCACCGGGTGCTGTAGCGAATCGAGTAGCTCTAGAAGCATGTGTACAAGCTCGTAATGAGGGACGTGACCTTGCTCGCGAGGGTAATACAATTATTCGTGAAGCTGCTAAATGGAGTCCTGAACTAGCTGCTGCTTGTGAAGTATGGAAGGAAATCAAATTTGAATTCCCGGCAATGGATACAATTTAGTCTAAGTCATTAATGTTCGGTCTCTTAATTGAATTGTAATTAAACTCGGCCCAATCTTTTACTAAAAAGGATTGAGCCGAATACAATTTTTGTATATATCTTGTATCTCTCTATTTATAGAAACTTCTTTTTATATACAAGCAAGATCTTCAATTCAAAATTGAATACTAAACAACTCAAACTTTCTATTATTGTCTTGGATCCACAATTAATCCTACGGATCCCTAGGATTGGTAGAATTGGTAGATTCTTATACATATTCCGTGGGTTCGGCCTATGACTGTGGATATTAAGTCAAGTATACGAACTCCTTCTACCTATCTTGTATATTGTCCTTTTCGTTCCGTATTAGAATAGAAACTTATTCGGTCTTATATTAGACGGGATTCGACGAAAAAAAAATTCTTCATTTCATAAAATAGAAGATATATTCTTTATTTTTTTTATATAAATTTGACCTGACCTTGGAAATTCTGCCTTTTTTCTTTTTCTTTAGAATTTTTTCGAATTTTAAAGATAAAGAAAAAAGTTCTATCATATTCATATACAACGAAGTTATATCACGGATTTGTACAAGAAAGAATTACTTCTTTCAATAGAATATACTTAAGAATACTTACTCATTTTTCGTTAATAATCTGCGTGATTGGATCTAGATGCTTATTCTGACAAGAAATGTTCAAATTGATTTTCATCGAATGACTATTCATCTATTTTATTTTCATGCGAATAGGGGGCAAGAAAGCTCTATGAAAAAATGGTGGTTCAATTCGATGTTGTCTAAGAAAGGGTTCGAACATAAGTGTGGATTAAGTAAATCAATGGACAGTCTTGGTCCTATTGAAAATACCAGTAGAAAGGAAGATCCGAGTCTAAATGATACAGAAAAAAGCATTCATAGTTGGAGAAATGGTGACAATTCTAGTTACAGCAGTAATATTGATAATTTCTTTCGTGTCAGGGACATTCCGAATTTCATCTCTGATGATACTTTTTTACTTATAGATAGTAGGGGGGACAGTTATTCCATATATTTTGATATTGAAAATCAAATTTTTGAGATTGATAACGATCATTCTTTTCTGAGTGAACTACAAAGTTCTTTTTCGAAGTATTGGACTTCAAGTTATCTGAACTCGAAATCTAAGAGTGACGATACTTATAACGATCGTTCCGGATATTATACTAAAGATAGTTGGAATAATCACATTAATAATTGCATTGACAGTTATCTTCATTCTCAAATCAGTATTGGGAGTTCCATCCTAAGTGGTAGTGACAATTCCAGTGACAGTTACATTTTGAATTACATTTTTAATGAAAGTGGAAATAGGAGTGAAAATTTCAGTAAAAGAACGAGCACAAATGATAGTAATTTACCTAGAATAGAAAGTTCTAATAATCTTGATGTAACTCAAAAATATAAACATTTGTGGGTTCAATGTGAAAATTGTTATGCATTAAATTATAAGAAATTGCTTAAGTCAAAAATGGGTATTTGTGAACAATGTGGATATCATTTGAAAATTAATAGTTCAGATAGAATCGAACTTCTGATTGATCCGGGTACTTGGAATCCTATGGATGAAGATATGGTCTCTATGGATCCTATTGAATTTCATTCAGAGGAGGAAGCTTATAAAGATCGTATTGATTCTTATCAAACAAAGACAGGTTTAACTGAAGCTGTTCAAACAGGTATAGGTCAAATAAATGGTATTTCTATAGCAATTGGGGTTATGGATTTTGAGTTTATGGGAGGTAGTATGGGATCTGTAGTAGGGGAAAAAATCACCCGATTGATTGAATATGCTGCCAATAAAACCCTACCCCTTATTATAGTATGTGCTTCCGGGGGGGCACGCATGCAAGAAGGAAGCTTGAGCTTAATGCAAATGGCGAAAATATCGTCTGTTTTATATGATTATCAATCAAATAAAAAGTTATTCTATGTGTCAATCCTTACATCGCCTACTACTGGTGGGGTGACAGCCAGTTTTGGCATGTTGGGGGATATTATTATTGCCGAACCTAATGCCTACATTGCATTTGCGGGTAAAAGAGTAATTGAACAAACATTGAATAAGACAGTACCTGAAGGTTCACAAGCAGCCGAATTTTTATTCCATAAAGGTTTATTTGATCCAATCGTACCACGTAATCTTTTAAAAGGCGTTCTAAGTGAGTTATTTCAACTGCATGCTTTTTTTCCTTTGAATCAAAATAAAGTCGCGGATTAAAGTTTAAAGTCAATTATTTTATTTGTGTCAAAAAGTATTTTTTTTTTATTGGAATCTATCGGAATAAAAGGAAAAACCAGAAATGAAGGATGGGGTTTTTTCGTTGGCGATATCCTAATTTTTGAATAAAAAAACAAAGACTTCAAAAATAGCTTTTTTAGATCTTTCAATATTTTTTGTGAATCTTTATTAACAATACCCCTTGGATCAAACTATAACGAATCCTTTGTAAATTGAATTTATAAGAAATCGTGTATTTTCTTGTAGTAGAAGCAAAATAAAGAAAAAAAAGATGACGAATACTAAAGTAAAGTTGATTATCATATATTATATGTAGAAAGTGAATTTCTTTTGTAGTTCTACATTCCTTGTACTTCTTAATATACTATATTAATTATATTAATTTTATAGAATTAGAATTCTAATTAATTTATTAATATAATAACAATAACATAATAACAACAAAAAATATAACAAACAGGTACAATTACAATACAATTATAGTAAATCGAGGTAATAACTATGAACTTTCCCTCTATTTTTGTGCCTTTAGTAGGCCTAGTATTTCCGGCAATTGCAATGGCGTCTTTATTTATTTATGTTCAAAAAAATAAGATTGTTTAGATTTTCGGGTTCAAATCTCATTTTTCAAGACTTAGACTTGAATCATAACATAGATATCTATTTAGTGGAATGGTATACCACGCGATTTCTTATGAACATAAACGAATGAACATAAACGAAAGAACCCTTACTTTAAATGTATGTGGAAAGATGACGACATAGGAGTACATGTTATTTTTTTGATCTAACTAAAAAGGAAAATAGAAATAAATATTTACGTAGGATATTTAAATAGAAAGTGAAACACATCCGACATCAGAATAGGACTAGTTGATGAGAGTTACCTCGGAAACAAGACAGAGTAAGGAAAGTACAATTCATTTGAGGTATTTTTCAATTCAAATTAAATGTAACCAAATCTAGTATGAATTGGCGCTCAGAACGTATATGGATAGAACTTATAACGGGATCTCGAAAAATAAGTAATTTCTCTTGGGCCTTTATCCTTTTTTTAGGTTCATTAGGATTCGTATTGGTTGGAATTTCCAGCTATCTTGGTAGGAATTTGCTATCTTTATTTCCCACCCAGCAAATTCTTTTTTTTCCACAAGGAATTGTGATGTCTTTCTATGGGATCGCGGGCCTCTTTATTAGCTCTTATTTGTGGTGTACAATTTCGTGGAATGTAGGTAGTGGTTATGATCTTTTCGATAAAAAAGAAGGAATAGTATGTATTTTTCGTTGGGGATTCCCTGGAAAAAATCGTCGCATCCTTTTCCGATATCTTATAAAGGATATCCAATCTATTAGAATAGAACTTAAAGAGGGTATTTCTACTCGTCGTGTTCTTTATCTGGAAATTAGAGGCCAGGGAGCCATTCCTTTGACGCGTACTGATGAAAATATGACTCCACGAGAAATTGAACAAAAAGCTGCTGAATTGGCCTCTTTTTTGCGTGTACCAATTGAAGTATTTTGAAAAAGAAAGCGATTCTGCCACGTATTCATGGACAGGCAGGAATTGCTTTGCTTTCACTTTTCGCAATTTCAATAGCCGTAAACACTCTTTTTTTTTCTTCAGTGGACTCTTTTTTCTATTTCTGTATTCTTTCGCGAGTCAAGGACTAATTAGCACTATCAAATCACAAAAAAACAAAGAAGAGATTCATGGATTCGATACATTGGAATAGAATTCATGTTTGAGAAAAATATTAGATCGCAGAACGTCGACGAACGCAACAGGTTCATTAACAATTTATAGATGAAAAATAAAATGGAAAAAAAGAAAATATTTATTCCTTTTCTATATCTTATATCTATAGTATTTTTACCCTGGTGGATCTCTTTATCATTTCAAAAAAGTCTGGAATCTTGGGTTACTAATTGGTGGAATACTAAGCAATCAGAAACTTTTTTGAACGATATTCAAGAAAATAATCTTCTAGAAAAATTCATCGAATTAGAGGAGCTCCACTTGTTGGACGAAATGATAAAGGAATACCCGGAAACACATCTACAAAAGCTTCGTATAGGAATTCACAATGAAACTATTCAATTGATCAAAATGCACAATGCGGATTGTATCCACATGATTTTGCACTTCTCGACAAATTTAATCTGTTTCCTTATTCTAAGCGGTTATTCTATTCTGGGAAATAAAGAACTTATTCTTCTTAACTCTTGGGTTCAGGAATTCCTATATAACTTAAGCGACACAATAAAAGCCTTTTCGATTCTTTTATTAACTGATTTATGTATCGGATTTCATTCGCCCCATGGTTGGGAACTAATGATTGGCTCTATCTACAAAGATTTTGGATTTGCCCATAATGATCAAATTATATCTAGTCTTGTTTCTACGTTTCCAGTTATTCTAGATACAATCTTGAAATATTGGATTTTCCGTTATTTAAATCGTGTATCCCCATCACTTGTAGTGATTTATCATTCAATGAATGACTGAAAAGACGAAAAAGGGGTATACGGATATAAATCGAATTCGAATTTCGAACGCGATGTTTGTTACTTTGTACATAATCACAGCATTACAAAATTGACTTCCTCTTTCTATTTATACCCATCTAAGACGGGAAGTTTCTCCCATATTCCAGTAATAAACTATTCTTTCAGTAAATTTAGTTTTCACTTAAAGTAAATAACAGAATCGGGGATAGGGAACTATACTAGCAACCTACCCAATTTATTGTAGAAATTTTCGGAATCAATAATTGGACCATGCAAACTATAAATACCTTTTCTTGGATAAAAGAACAGATTACTCGATCCATTTGCATATCGCTCGTGTTATATATAATAACTCGATCCTCCATTTCGAATGCATATCCCATTTTCGCACAGCAAGGTTATGAAAATCCACGAGAAGCAACTGGACGTATTGTATGTGCCAATTGCCATTTAGCTAATAAGCCCGTGGATATTGAAGTTCCACAAGCGGTCCTTCCAGATACTGTATTTGAAGCGGTTGTTCGAATTCCTTATGATATGCAATTAAAACAAGTTCTTGCTAACGGCAAAAAGGGGGGGTTGAATGTGGGGGCTGTTCTTATTTTACCTGAGGGATTTGAATTAGCCCCACCCAATCGTATTTCTCCAGAGATGAAAGAAAAGATAGGCAATCTTTCTTTTCAGAGCTATCGCCCCAATAAACAAAATATTCTTGTAATAGGTCCCGTTCCTGGGAAAAAATATAGTGAAATTACCTTTCCTATTCTTTCCCCGGATCCTGCCACTAAGAAAGATGTTCACTTCTTAAAATATCCCATATATGTAGGTGGTAACAGAGGAAGGGGCCAGATTTATCCTGACGGAAGCAAGAGTAATAATACAGTTTATAATGCCACAGCAGCAGGTATAGTAAAGAAAATTGTACGAAAAGAAAAGGGCGGATACGAAATAAGCATAGCGGATGCCTCGGATGGACGTGAAGTGGTTGATATTATCCCTCCAGGACCAGAGCTTCTTGTTTCAGAGGGTGAATCTATCAAACTTGATCAACCATTAACAAGTAATCCTAATGTGGGTGGATTTGGTCAGGGAGACGCCGAAATAGTACTTCAAGACCCACTGCGCGTACAAGGTCTTTTGTTCTTCTTTGCATCTGTTATTTTGGCACAAATCTTTTTGGTTCTTAAAAAGAAACAGTTCGAGAAGGTTCAATTGTCCGAAATGAATTTCTAGATTCGTGGATTTATCAATATCAAACTTGTAACAAGAACAAAATTAACAATTATTTGACAATATTGGACGATCAATAAATAAAAAAATTATGAGAAGGTTCTTTTTGTTTGTTTATACTTTTCTTCTACATCTACCAGAAGTTTGGAATTACTTGATACTAGATTATTACTTTTAATATATAGAAGATTGCGAAGACGACTATTCTACTTTTTCACCTTTTCCAATCGAAATTTGGATATTATCATATGATATTTTGGGTATTTCAATATCATAAAGTGTATCAAAAGTCTTCTATTTGAGAATCAAATTCGGCTGGATACTAGACTAAGCGGGGAATATAACGAAAAGAAAAATGAGGGGAACAAATGATTCTAGATAGGATTCTTTGCCTTCCCGGTCTTCGACACACGACAAGGAATTTTACAATACTTGTCGTGTGTCGAAAGAAACGTTAATGAGTCTTGATTCCCTTTGTCTTAGTCGGAATTTTTAGTCTTTCGCGAGATTGAACTCTTTTTCTTATTATTACACGTAACACGTATTAAGGAGTGGACAAACTGAAAAAGTGAGAGGGAAATATATTGAACAAATGGAACTTCTTGCATTCTATTTAATCTAGAAAAATCTAGATTCTATTGTATCATTCAGTAAATCAAATGATTTCTTTTTTCTAACAATTTAGGAACGATCAATAAGTACTGTGGAGGAATATATGTTCGAAATGACTAAATAAATTTTCCAAAAATATTGAAAGGGGGCTCTTTTTTTCATTTATACGAAAAATTTTGACTAAAAAGTTATGATAATTAAAAAAAGAATTTAATGGGACCTCCCCCTTCTTTGTTTGTCTAATTCGAGGGGAAAAGGAAGGTCCCGTTAAGTTTTTATACTTTCATATCTATGCCTCGGTTCATGCAATTACTACAGCGATGAGCCTAATCCAGAATATGAACCATAAAAGAAAATACCTAGTAAACCGATCACAACAATACCAGCTACAGTACCTATTATCCAAAGAGGAATCCTTCCAGTAGTATCGGCCATTTACCCCACTTCCCTCCACATTTCATCAAGTAGTCGTGCTTAGAGACATAAACAGTCATGGATAATTATGAAATGAGGTCCTTCCGAATGGGATAAGAGCATTCCTATTCTATATATTTCGTTCCTTCTTTTTATTTATTTTTATTTAATTGAAAAAATAATTAGAAAATAAAACAGCAAGTACAAAAATGAGTAATAGCCCCCAATAAAGACTGGTACGATTCAATTCAACATTTTGTTCGTTCGGGTTTGATTGTGTCGTAGCTCTATAATTCGGATTCGGTTTTGTTTATCGTTGGATGAACTGCATTGCGGATATTGACCCCAAAAAAGAAACGGTAGGTACAGCCAGTCCGTGAACAGCCAGCCATCGCACGGTAAAAATTGGATAGGTTCGATCTATGGTCATTGGGCCTCCTAAAAGGATCTACTAAATTCATCAAGTTGTTCCAAAGAGTCAAAACGGCCAGTTATTAATGGAATTCCTTGTCGGCTCTCTGTGAAATATTCGTTTGGCCGGGGGCTTCCAAACACATCGTAAGCTAAACCTGTGCTGACGAATAACCAACCCGCAATGAATAGGGAAGGTATAGTAATGCTATGAATAACCCAGTATCGAATACTGGTAATAATATCAGCAAAAGAACGTTCTCCTGTGCTTCCAGACATGCTGAGCTCCACATATTCTTGTACAGTCAAAGGCAAATCCGTAAAAGATGAAATTAGTAAATTTCCTTTTACTTTTGACTTTACGTAAAAACGTAAAGATCTTGTAGGATTACCAATATAGTACCAAAGGTGTCTTTAGAGTATACCGAATCAGTATAGCTATCCTTCTTCTGACACAGCAAGGCGATTTCAGTTAATATTTAAATGAAGTACGAGAGAATTTCTTTGTTTTTTTTTGTGCATATGGAACTAGTTTTCATTTTTTTTGAATTCCGGAAGAAGATTATCATATTCTTCCAATAACCGAGTTGGAAAAAAGAAAGATTTTTTTGAATGATGATAATCTTTTTCTTTTCATTCAAAAGATTATTTATTTTATCTGGATGAACCCAATTGTTGAGGCTAATAAGTTCAATTGAAAATAAAAACTAAAAAGTGTTGTGTTATAATTATAAAATAAAAAACCTGTTCGTTCGAAAAAAAAATCGATTTGATCCCAATAGAAATGATTTTTCATTTTATTCTAGAGTGATTCAAACAAATAACATTTTATTTTTGAAGAAAATTCCGAAAATTCCATAGTTATATTTATTATTATTTTAATATTAGATTAGTTTACTCAAAGGTTTTGCAAAAAATATGTTGATTGAAAATTATGAGATGCGTAGATGTCACAGATAATCAGCCGTGTCGTTTTTTTTATACCGACCTTACTTTATTTTTGTTAGTGACATCTATAATGTAATAGTTGATGAATTCAAAATATTCAATTGAACTTATTCTTTGAATTGCGATTTTTGCTTATTTTTTTTTTCTAAATGGAAACTTAGGTAAATGCTTTAGACACATATGTATAAAAAGAACATATTTTAGTTAGCTCCTTCATGCCTACTCTAACTAGTTATTTCGGTTTTTTACTAGCGGCTTTAACTATAACCTCCGCTCTATTTATAGGTCTAAACAAGATACGACTTATTTGAAATTAATTGAATGAACAACTCAAGGAATGTTTCTGTGGGATTCCGCCCATGTTTCTAGTTCTTTACTGCAGCAATTGAGAATTTTTGGTTATTGAGATTCATGGGCAATTCAGATTAATATTTATGGATAGATATTACCTTTCTTTTTTTTTTTTTTTTCAAACAAATTGAAATGATTGAAGTTTTTCTATTTGGAATTGTCTTAGGCCTAATTCCTATTACTTTGGCTGGATTATTTGTAACTGCATATTTACAATACAGACGTGGTGATCAGTTGGATCTTTGATTAATTAACAAATTTTTTTTGATTGACCTCCTGTGGATTAAAGAAAGGAGGAGGTCAATTTTAGATTCGATTACTGTTCATTTATTTCAGTCTAATTCAATTTGACTTAACAAGAATGGAATCACGCTCTGTAGGATTTGAACCTACGACATCGGGTTTTGGAGACCCACGTTCTACCGAACTGAACTAAGAGCGCTTTCTTATCAAAATAGATAAGACTGGAAAGAAAGGGTTTTTTTATAACTGAAAACTCTATCTACATCTTGCATGCATACATTATTTATCATATAGAGTATAATAAATAAAATGAGAGATTAGGCATGTCCAATTTGAATCAAAATTTCAATTAATTCCTACTTACTTCTCAAAGTAAAAGTAATTAGGTAGGGATGACAGGATTTGAACCCGTGACATTTTGTACCCAAAACAAACGCGCTACCAAGCTGCGCTACATCCCTTTCAATTCAATTGGTTTTTATAGTGTAATTGTAAAACATCCTTGTCTTGTTTTCCACATTCTTATTTCTCATATAAATTCATAATTAAACTGCACTGCTATTTCCTCTTCTTTTTGGTCTTTTATCATATAAGGTATAATAAAAAGGATTTGTATATTTATGTATATGAAAAACCTGTTGTAAACGAAAAAAAAAGACTTTTCGTTTCGGGAATGCTCAGTTCAATAGGAAGGGGCATGTTACTCTTTTTCTTAAAAAAAATATCTTATCGACTCGAAGTAAAAAAGTAAAAGTACGTAGATTTTTTTTTAGGGATTTCGTGTACAAATACAAGTAGTCTTTGACTCTATACATAGGATTATAGATTAGATATGTATTACTTTTATTTTATATATTAAAGAAATGAAAAAGGAGGATTTTCAATGCGCGATTTCAAAACATATCTTTCCGTGGCACCGGTACTAAGTACTTTATGGTTTGGGTCTTTAGCCGGTCTATTAATAGAAATCAATCGTTTTTTCCCAGATGCGTTGACATTCCCCTTTTTTTGAGTCTAGTTATTGAGACGGGTAAGGGGTTAACGAAGATTAGAGCTAGAATCAACTATCTGTGACTAATCCCTCCCCTCTTTTTATTTAAAAAAAAAAACTAAATAGGATTAGTTGAGTAAAGAAGAAAGTGGATTCAACCTTATCAAAACTTAGGCTCTCAGGCTCGAATGGAAACGAAAATGTGGGTCTAGGATAAGCGTATTATCCAAGATACTTAAATGAAATTACTGTGATTAGAAATTCGAGTTAGCAACTTCTATTTTTGCAACTTTTCTATTTTTTTCTTTTCCTTTCTTCAAGAAAAATAGAAAAGTTGCTTGAATTAAATATACAAAGGAGGTTCATGGCTAAGGGTAAAGATGTTCGAGTAAAAGTGATTTTGGAATGTACTGGTTGTGTTCGAAAGAGTGTTAATAAGGGATCAAGGGGCGTTTCCAGATATATTACTCAAAAGAATCGACACAATACGCCTAGTCGGTTGGAATTGCGAAAATTCTGTCCCTATTGTTACAAACATACAATTCATGGAGAGATAAAGAAATAGATCGAGCCGAACGTCTATCTATTATCCTTTCAAGTAAGGGGACAAAACATTTTTCATCTATATCATTTACTTTTTTTTTAAAATAGAAAATGGATTTCTAATATATTTCTTATTTCTTATAGTAAATATTTCATATTATTATATTATATATATACTATATATTATAGAAAAAAATTATAGAAAAAAATAGAAATAAACAAATCAGATCCTATTTTGGCTGGACCTAACAAAATTAGAATTAAGAAATAGGATTTTCGGTATGTATAAAGAATAAACTAAACAAACTATGGATAAATCCAAGCGACCCTTTATTAAATCCAAGCGAGCTTTTCGTAGGCGTTTGCCCCCGATCCAATCGGGGGATCGAATAGATTATAGAAACATGAGTTTAATTAGTCGATTTATTAGTGAACAAGGAAAAATTTTATCTAGGCGAGTGAATAGATTGACCTTGAAACAACAACGATTAATTACTATTGCTATAAAACAAGCTCGTATTTTATCTTTGTTACCTTTTCTTAATAATGAGAAACAATTTGAAAGAACCGAGTCGACTACTAGAACTGCTAGTTTTAGAACCAAAAATAAATAAAATAATAGACTTATTCTTTTTCGTTCTATTTATTTAATTAATAATTGAATCAAAATTGGAATCTGAACTCAAGCACGGATTGCAGTTTTGTTCTAAAAAAATTGTCGAATCTAGATTTGATTGTCACGGCGTAAGATAATATAAAAATTGGGAATTTTTTTTTGAATGGATTTGGTGATTTTTTTTTATTTATCATATTTTATTAGACTAATTTCTACTCTAATACTCCCGGAGAATAAACTCCGGGGAACTTCATTTAAATCGTTTCGAGGTATTCTTCTTTCCAATCTTCTTTTTTTAAGATCTCATTAAAAATCATATAAATACAATTCCTATTTAATATAGCTATTTGTGCAAGTATTTTACGATTAAGAAGCAACTTTCTCTTGTACAGATCGTGTATAAATTTACTATAATTATAGTATACCCCTCTTTCACGAATTACTGCGTTTATTCGAGTGATCCACAAACGGCGAAAATCTCTCTTTTGCCTGTCTCTATCCCGATGAGCCGAAACCAAAGCTCTTATTTTCTGTTGAGCAATGGTTCGAGTAAGTCTTGAATGAGCCCCGCGAAAGCTTGATACAAATAAACGAATTTTTCTTCTGCGTCTTCGAGCTATATATCCCCGTTTAACTCTAGTCATTGAATAATTGAAACTTTGATGAATAACTAATCGATTTTTTTTCTTTAAGTTATTCTTTTCGCCTTCTGGTCTATTAATAACAAAACGGATTTTTCCAATGTATAAAATAAAAATTCCAATGGCTTTTGCTACTATAACCTTCCCAACCACTATTTTTGTTATTTTTCTTTTTTTCGACATTTCGTCTTGAAACGAGACAAAAAAATTTATTAATGTATCAAAAAAGTAAATAAAAAAATGTGAATTCAAGTTAAATATAGATGATTAAAGAAATAGTGGATTCCTTCGTTTCTATGGTTACTTTTAAAACGGTGAGGTCCTCTCTATACACCGGAGCCCCTTTCCTTCATTTCCGGAATCTTATTGATAACTTGTACAGTTCAAACCTTTTGGCTCTACCCATGAATTATCCAGTAATAGGTCTTTCACAACGAGATCCACCTATACAGTAACGGTATTTAATTTTGAAGGTTTGCTGGATAGCTGACCCTGTTAGTCCGTTCTTGCAAGAATCGGAGCCGAATTTTTTTGCTTTTAAAATAAGATTCCCTGCTAAATGGATAACGTTCGTTACCAATGGGAAATTTTTTCTTATCTTAAACCCGATTTATACCAATAGAAACCATAAATTTCATACCCAATAGATGAATTTATTATTTTTTTTTTTTCATTTTAGATAGTGACTGGAGTTTTATACCATTCACCAGTATTGATTATTGATACTGGAAAAATTCTTTCCTTTCATTTGCTTTTTTTTGTTCCAGCTCATAATCTGAACGAGTCACACATACACCCTAGTACATGTTCCTCGACGTTGAGGGCATCCCCGAAGAGCGGGGGATTTCGTGACATTTCTGATTGGCTGTCTTGTGTTTCTAATAAGTTGTTTAATAGTTGGCATGCTGAATCATATACATAATGGGCTGGTTTAGATCAATCCTAACCGAATTTTTTTTTATAGTTAATGGAATATTAAACACAGAATGGTAAACCGAGTAACAAGAAAAAATTTCAAATGTTTAAAACTATTTTTATTCCTTTTATTCGACCGCTACAAGATCAACAATTCCATGAGCTTGGGCTTCTGTTGCTGACATAAAAACATCCCTTTCCATATCTTCGGATACAACCCATAAGGGTTTGCCCGTTCTTTGTACATAAACCCTTGTGAGGGTTTCACGCAATTTCAAAAGTTCTTCCGCTTCCAGGATAAATTCTCCCGTTTGGGCCTCATAAAAAGAGCTCGCGGGTTGATGAATCATTACCCTGATGATATATACCATAAAAAAGTTCTTCTATCTCGCGTAATGTGATGAATAGAAAAAATATGGAATTAAGAATAAAAAAGATAGAATTGAACAACCGTACGGGCATTTTTTTCGCATTGCATACGGCTATAGAATGGAATTTACTTTCATTTTCCGTTGAACAAAGAGAAAATCTAGAATTGATTAGATCCAGATCAGTAAATTATCCAATTACCACCCTTCTTTTCGTAGGAGCTAAAAATACTATGATGGCTCCGTTGCTTTATATATTTATTTCATCTGTAGTTAAGCAATCCCAAAGTTTCTTTTTGATTCGAAAAATAAGAAAGAAAATTTTTTTGTACTCGTTCAAACATAAATAGAGTCTTTTGTTATGAAAAAAAGTTTGTGACGCTGAAATGGACTCCTAAAGAAATCGGGAATACTCTTCATCTCATACTCCTCTTTCGATACATAATTGAAGGTTTTGAAAATAAAATAGAGAAAAATATCTCATATCGAATTCAAAGTGCCATGCTATTATTACTTAAAATATTAATATTTGATATGGTGAAGGCATAGTTTTCTTTTTTCTTTCAAATAAAAAACTCATTGGCGCCAAGCGTGAGGGAATGCTAAACGTTTAGTAATTTCTCCTCCGACCAGGATAAAAGATCCCATTGAAGCAGCTAACCCCATGCATATTGTATGTACATCTGGTCGCACAAATTGCATGGTATCATAAATAGCTACTCCGGGTATTACCCATCCGCCAGGAGAATTTATAAACAAATATAAATCCTTGGTATCATCTTCGATACTGAGATATACCATAAGACCAATAAGTTGATTCGAGATCTCGCTATCGACTTCTTGGCCTAAAAAAAGTAATCTTTCTCGATAAAGTCGGTTGATTCGGGTAAAATTCTATCCCTTAGGAACCGTACATGCACCTTTTGATGCATACGGTTCAAACAAAATTGTAAAAAAAAATCAATGTGTAGATTCTACATCCTTTTTTTTTTCATAGAGATTTTTCCAACTTATGATGAATAATCAAGAATCTCCTTTTCGATTTTTCAAAAAAGATTACTTTTTCGCAATTCCCTAATTACCCATATAATATATAATATAAAAAAATTTCTATAATTAAAATAGAATAAAATTCTACTAAAAAAAAAAAAAAGAATTTACTAAACTTATTGAACTTACTTTTCATTGATGTATCATATCATCGAGATTCAACTCAAATCACGATGTCATTTTCTTGTTCTTGAATGGGTCTCTTGAAATTTTTAGGTTTATGCTCTACTCCGGGTAACGATCTGCCCGATTTCGATTTGCCCATATAGAACAAATGTTTCCAATACCGCTTGTTTTTTTTTGTTAAAATTCCCCTTTTTTATTTACTTCATATCTTTTCTTTCGTCAATTTCCATATTCAACAGATTAATTACTTTCATTCAAATCATTAAAGTTGAGAGCGCTATTTTTAATTTCAAATCGAAAAAATTAAGAGTTAAAGTAAATAACCTATATAATACAAGCAGTAATTTTTAATATATTCCCGATTGGGATTGGGGTTTTTATAAACGGAGCCTGGATACTTCATTTTATTGGTCCAACCGAGCCAACCATAAATTATTCTAAGTGAGAATTATTAACCTGAATCCCCCTAAAACTAAAAAACGGATCGAATTGCATTTCACGCTCCAAATTTTGGATGATTTAATCAATCTTTCTTGGGCGAAATGGAGGATATCTCAATCGGGAGAGATAATGGGGAAATCCCATATGACCCAATATATCTGACAAGTCGCACTATACGTCAACCCAAGATGCATCTTCCTCTCCAGGACTTCGAAAGGGAACTTTTGGAACACCAATAGGCATTAAATGAAAGAAAAAATAATTAAGTACTCTATTTCACTTTGATGTGGAAACGTAATAATTAAGGTTATTGTTTTTATAATATCACTCATTAATTCTATTTTCTGCATAGATTAGAAAGGTTTAGTTTAAGAAAAAATTCTTACCAATATAGCCTTCCAATAATGAACAAGTATGAAAGCATTTACTGATAGAAGATGGTATCAACTCCCCATTGCGTATTGCTACTTATCGGGTATAGAATAGATTTGTTTCTCTTTGTTCCTACAAACATAATTGTTCTATTATTACCAACCGAATAAAAGAAACATTAACCCTTGTTGCTAGATAATCGATTGAACAAAAGGGATCCATTGCATAGTTATAGTCTTTTCCAATGCAATAAAGTTACATAGTGTCATTTTTCTTTGATATAAGGGGTATTTCCATGGGTTTGCCTTGGTATCGTGTTCATACCGTCGTATTGAATGATCCTGGTCGGTTGATTTCTGTCCATATCATGCATACAGCTCTGGTTGCTGGTTGGGCTGGTTCGATGGCTCTATATGAATTAGCAGTTTTTGATCCCTCTGACCCCATTCTTGATCCAATGTGGAGACAGGGTATGTTCGTTATACCTTTCATGACCCGTTTAGGAATAACCAATTCATGGGGCGGTTGGAGTATTACAGGGGGGACTATAACGGATCCCGGCATTTGGAGTTACGAAGGTGTGGCTGGCGCGCATATTGTGTTTTCTGGCTTGTGCTTTTTGGCAGCTATTTGGCATTGGGTGTATTGGGATCTAGAAATATTTTGTGATGAACGTACAGGAAAACCTTCTTTGGATTTGCCTAAGATTTTTGGAATTCATTTATTTCTTTCGGGGGTGGCTTGTTTTGGTTTTGGTGCATTTCATGTAACAGGCTTGTACGGTCCCGGAATCTGGGTGTCCGACCCTTATGGACTAACTGGAAAAGTACAACCTGTAAGTCCAGCATGGGGTGTGGAAGGTTTTGACCCTTTTGTTCCAGGAGGAATAGCTTCTCATCATATTGCTGCAGGGACATTAGGCATATTAGCCGGTCTATTCCATCTTAGTGTCCGGCCGCCTCAACGTCTATACAAAGGGTTACGTATGGGCAATATTGAAACCGTTCTTTCTAGTAGTATCGCTGCGGTCTTTTTTGCAGCTTTTGTTGTTGCTGGAACTATGTGGTACGGTTCAGCAACTACTCCAATAGAATTATTCGGACCCACCCGTTATCAATGGGATCAAGGATACTTTCAGCAAGAAATATACCGACGGGTAAGTGCTGGACTAGCCGAAAATCAAAGTTTATCAGAAGCTTGGTCGAAAATTCCTGAGAAATTAGCTTTTTATGATTACATTGGGAATAATCCGGCGAAAGGAGGATTATTTAGAGCGGGCTCAATGGATAACGGCGATGGAATAGCTGTTGGATGGTTAGGACACCCTGTTTTTAGAGATAAAGAAGGACGTGAACTTTTTGTACGCCGTATGCCTACTTTTTTTGAAACCTTTCCGGTCGTTTTGATCGACGGGGACGGAATTGTTCGAGCTGATGTTCCTTTTAGAAGAGCGGAATCTAAGTATAGCGTTGAACAAGTAGGTGTAACTGTTGAGTTTTATGGTGGCGAACTCAACGGAGTCAGTTATAGTGATCCTGCTACTGTGAAAAAATATGCTAGACGTGCTCAATTAGGTGAAATTTTCGAATTAGACCGTGCTACTTTGAAATCAGATGGTGTTTTTCGTAGTAGTCCGAGGGGTTGGTTTACCTTTGGACATGCTTCCTTTGCCCTACTATTCTTCTTCGGACACATCTGGCATGGGTCGCGAACTTTGTTCCGAGATGTTTTTGCCGGTATTGACCCCGATTTGGATGTTCAA
>NC_080057.1:17566730-17571730 GCF_026212465.1 Amaranthus tricolor
TTGATTCAACACATTTCCACTGCAGTGTCCGAGTAGATACTCTTATTTTCTCTCGAACCATAGTAATATTTTACAAAATTGATCATATCTTTGAATCATTTATTTCTCTTGAAATCCCTTCAATTCTTATTTCTACACGCGTCTTTTTTTAGGAGGTCTACAGCTATTATGTGGCATAGGGGTTACGTCTCGTACGAAACTTAATAGTATACCGCTTCTACGAATAGCCCGTAATGCTGCATCTCTTCCGAGACCGGGACCTTTTATCATGACTTCTGCTCGTTGCATACCTTGTTCCACTACTGTACGAATAGCATTTCCTACTGCGGTTTGAGCTGCAAAAGGTGTCCCTCTTTTTGTACCCCTGAATCCACAAGTACCGGCAGAAGCCCAAGAAACCACTCGACCTCGTACATCTGTAACAGTCACAATGGTATTATTGAAACTTGCTTGAACATGAATAACACCCTTTGGTATTTTCCGTGCACTTTTACGCGAATTAATACGTCCATTTCTCCGTGAACCTGTTTTTGGTATAGGTTTTGCCATATTTTATCATCTCATAAATATGATTCAAAGATATATGGATATATCCATTTCATGTCAAAACAAATCCGTCATTTTTTTTCAGCAATAAAATATTTTAGCAATTATTTTAGTATTTTAGAAAGATCATTAGTATATAGTTTAGTAGAATGATTATCCTTGTCGTTGTTTATGTTTTGGGTTAGAACAAATTACTATAATTCGTCCCCGTCGGCGAATCAGTCGACATTTTTCACAAATTTGACGAACAGAAGCCCTTATTTTCATATTTGTTATTCTTTAGTTTTAATTTTGAATCTATTTTTTGGAAGAAAATAAGTTTCGTGATATTTTGAACCTTGAATTCTATTTTTGTAGAAAGGAATAAGGAATGTTGAAAAACGGCTTAATCGTTTGAATCTTTGTTGCGGAGTCTATAAATTATACGACCTCTGGTTGAATCATAACGGCTTACTTCAATCTTAACTCTATCTCCCGGTAGGATTCGTATAGAACTACGTCGTATCCTTCCCGAAACATAACCTAGAATCAGATCTTCATTATCTAAACGAACCCAGAACATACCATTAGGAAGTGATTCAGTAATCAAACCTTCATGAATCCATTTTTGTTCTTTCATTTCAGATAAAACCCCCTTAAAGTATCAACTAATAGAGGAGTGATATTAGACAAGCCTTTTTTTTTCTTTTTTTGTTCCCAAATAGGAAATATTGGATCCAATTCGGATATTAATATTCTAGGGATTACCATATATAACATAAAATTTCTCCGCCAATTCCTTCTAGTCGAGCTTCCCGATCCGTCATTATACCTCGAGAGGTAGAAAGAATTGCAATCCCCATTCCACCTAAAATTCTAGGAATTCGTTGATAGTTAGAATAGATTCGTAGACCAGGTCGACTGATCCTTTTTAAATAGAAAGTATTTCTATAAGCCCCTTTCTTATTTCTTCTATGTCGCAGCGTTAAAACCAAAAAAGTTTTATCTCTTTCTTGATGTTTTCTCGCATTTTCAATGAAACCTTCTCGTAAAAGTATTTTAACAATGTTTTCGGTGATGTTAGTAGATACTATTCGAACCGTTCCTTTTCTATTCATGTCAGCATTTCGTATAGAAGTTATTATATCAGCAATAGTGTCCCTACCCATAATGAACTAAAATCGGTGGTGTCCCAAAAATTTGATATAATCAACATGTTATTAGTTTCTTTTTAATTAAAAAATGAAAAAATTTAAAATGAAAGGTATATACGTGATACACAATCTACTATGATTGAAATTCATTCAAATGCCTTAGATTATCATTTTATAATACCTCAGGAGCTAATGAAACTATTTTAGTAAATTTTTGTCTCAATTCCCGGGCAATCGCACCAAAAATTCGAGTTCCCTTTGGATTTCCTTCTTGATCAATAATAACTGCGGCATTGTCATCATATCGTATTATCATGCCGTTGTCGCGTTTGAGTTCTTTACAGGTACGTACAATTACAGCTCTGATCACTTCGGATCTTTCTAAGGGCGTATTAGGTATTGCTTCTTTGATCACAGCAACAATAACGTCACCAATACGAGCATATCGACGATTGCTAGCTCCTATGATTCGAATACACATCAATTCTCGAGCCCCGCTGTTGTCTGCTACATTCAAAAGGGTCTGAGGTTGAATCATATTTTATTTTTATCTGTTCTTTCAATGCAAAACTAAATGCAAAAGGTGAAAAAGAAATATTGTTTGTCCAAAAAAACTTCCACTTGGTGTTATCCAAAAGATCCATTTCCTTTAGTTCTATATTCTTATCCTGAAATAATGAATTGAGTTCGTATAGGCATTTTTGATGCCGCTATTGTGATAGCTCTTCGGGCTACATTTTCTGCTACTCCGCTTATTTCATAAAGTATTCGACCTGGTTTGACAACAGCTACCCAATATTCGGGAGATCCTTTCCCCGAACCCATACGGGTTTCTGCGGGTCTTACTGTAACAGGTTTGTCAGGAAAAACGCGGACCCATATTTTTCCACCGCGACGTGCATTTCGTGTCATTGCTCGTCGCCCGGCTTCTATTTGTCTAGACGTGATCCAAGCGGGTTCAAGTGCCTGAAGAGCATATCTTCCGAAACAAATACGATTACCCCGATAAGATATTCCCTTCATTCTTCCTCTATGTTGTTTACGGAATCGAGTTCTTTTGGGGTTATAGTTGATGGTTCCTTTGTAATTCCATCTCTACTGCAGAACTGGACGTGAGAGTTTCTTCTCATCCGGCTCCTCGCGAATTAAAAAATGGAAATTTCATTTTTTAAATGTCTATTTTTATATAATATATAATAAATAATTAAGATATATATGTAAAAATATAATACACTGAATCAATGAATTCTTTTTTATTCATCTAGTTTACTAAATATTTTATTCTATTCTTTTTTTTTTTATTGAATTCCTTGTATTTTAACAATTGAATATGAGAATGAAAAAAAAAAAAAAGAATTTTCGTGGGCGAATATTTACTCTTTCAATAGCTATTTCGAGTGTAGAGTTAGCTTATAATTTTTCAGAATATATGAATTGTCCTCTGGTTCGTTCCGCCATCCTTTCCAATGAATTATCAGAATTCATTTTCAAGTGAATCTTATGTATTCATGGGTTCCGTCGTTCCCATCGCTTCTTGATTAATGGTTAGGTCTGAATTCTACAATGGAGCTTTTGTTTTTCCACCAACCCCCTTAGTCGTTATTGGCTCTAAGCTCTTATTTTTTTGTTCTATAGAACAGATTCATATCATATAATTTTGTTTGAATCTGTATTGATGCTTTAATTACATTTTCTTTTATGAGATGTTCAAAGACCTTACATATTGGAATTATATATCTTTTATATTAGATTCATTTTTTTCTTTCTCTCATCTTTCCATTTACCGGTATCCTTTTTTCTTTTTTGTATTTTAATTTTCTTTGACAGTAAATCTAATGAATTGTTTATGTCAAAAAAATTCAGTTGCTACAATGATAGGACTAAAATAGTATATCTTGACTGTTTCTTTGGATCCAGATAATGTGATGCGATGAGTTGGTTATTAGTTCTATAATTTTTAGTTCATACTTGGTACTATAACTTTAACTTTCTTTTTTTAGTCTTAATTTTAACAAAAACCAACGAGTCACACACTAAGCATAGCAATTATATCAAAAGGTAAATTTTATTTTTATTAAACCTTATGGGATTAAAAATTAGAATTGATTGGATGGAAAAAAGAATCAAAAAGGGTTGCCATTTTTTTGTTCCATCGTTCCATCGAAACAGAAAGACAAGTCAACTAAAGGTTTTTTATTCTTCGTCTATAAATATCCAAATTTTGATACCCAATACCCCATAGATAGTTCGAACGGTATAGGCACAATAATCAATTTTCGCATGAATGGTTTGTAGGGGAACCCTACCCTCTCTTATCCATTCGATACGTGCAATTTCTTTTCCATCGATACGGCCTGCAATTTGTATTTGAATTCCTTTTGTATCAGCTTGTTCAGTTAATTCGATAGCTTTTTTCATTGCTTTTCGAAATGATACCCTACTCTTTAGTTGTCCGGCTATAAATTCGGCAAGAATATTAGGGTCTCCATAAGGCTTTGCAATTCTTGTAATAGCAATGTTCAGTTTTCGGTTCACACAATTCAATTCTTTTTGGACATTTATTTTTAAGTCTTCAACCCCTTTTGGTCTATTTTCTATTAATAACTTCGGGAATCCCATATGAATTATCACCTGTATCAAATCGATTCTTTTTTGAATTTCGATACGTGCAATTCCTTCGACACCTGAGGATGTTTTTGTATTTTTTTGTATATAATTTTTGATACAATCCCTTATTTTTTGATCTTCTTGTAGACCCTCTGAGTAGTTTTTTGGTTGTGAAAACCAAAGGGAATAATGACTTTGGGTTGTACCAAGTCTGAAACCAAGTGGATTTATTTTTTGTCCCATATTACCCCACTATACTTACTTTATAATATACCTAGACGGTAAAACATAGACTTTAATTTAAACTTATCCAGATAACGACCAGAAAAAAGTTCTACTCGCCTACCTAAAGGCATAACACGGAACAAAGTTAATATATCATCTGGAATTAAACTTTCTATATATTTTTCATATCCATCAAAGAAGCTTGTATCTCTTAATACAATAGTTATGTGACAAGTAGGTTTTTTTATCATGAAACTACGTCCGCGAGCTCGCGGTTTTAATTTTTTCATGGTAGTGCCTTTATTAACTTCAGCTTTACTAATAATTAAGTTCGCTTTGTTAAATTTTCTATTGTGACTAGCATTTGCTGCTGCAGAATAAATCAATTTAAAAATAGGATAACATGCTCGATAGGGCATAAGTTCTAATATCATAAGGGTTTCTTCGTAGGAACGCCCACGAATCTGATCAATTAGTCTTCTGGCTTTA
>NC_080057.1:17576730-17579230 GCF_026212465.1 Amaranthus tricolor
ATAGTCCATTTTGAAAGAACTTATGGTAAACCACCTCTTTCCAATATGAATCTATCTGATTCAGAAAGGAAGAACTTGCATCAGTATCTCAATCTCAATTTCGGTTTGATTTACACTCTATGTTCTGAGAAATATTTACTATCGGAAAAGAGGAAAAAACGGAGTCTTTGTCTAAAGAAATGCGTTGAGAAAGGGCAGATGTATAGAGCCTTTCAACGAGATAGTGCTTTTTCAACTCTCTCAAAATGGAATCTATTCCAAACATATATGCCATGGTTCCTTACTTCGACAGGGTACAAATATCTAAATTTTCTATTTTTAGATACTTTTTCAGACCTATTGTCAATACTAAGTAGCAATCCAAAATTTTTATCTATTCTTCATGATATTATGTACAGATCAGATATATCATGGCGAATTCTTCAGAAAATTTTGTATCTTCCACAATGGAATCTGATAAGTGAGATTTCGAGTAAGTGTTTACATAATCTTCTTCTGTACGAAAAAACGATTCATCAAAATAATGAGTCACCATTGATATGGACACATCTGGGATCGCCAAATGTTCGGGAGTTCTTCTATTCAATCCTTTTCCTTCTTCTTCTTGCTGGATATCTCGTTCGTACACATCTTCTCTTTGTTTTTCGAGCCTCTAGTGAGTTACAGACAGAGTTCGAAAAGGTCAAATCTTTGATGATTCCATCATACATGATTGAGTTGCGAAAACTTCTGGATAGGTATCCTACATCGGAACCGAATTCCTTCTGGTTAAAGAATCTCTTTTTGGTTGCTTTGGAACAATTAGGAGATTCCCTAGAAGAAATATGGGGTTCTGTTTCTGGCGACAACATGCTATTGGGTAGTGGTCCCGCTTATGGGTTCAAATCAATACGTTCTAAGAAAAAATATTTGAATATTAATCTAATCGATATCATCGATCTCATAAGTATCATACCAAATCCCATCAATCGAATCACTTTTTCGAGAAATACGAGACATCTAAGTCATACAAGTAAAGAGATCTATTCATTGATAAGAAAAAGAAAAAGGGTGAACGGTGATTGGATTGATGATAAAATAGAATCCTGGGTCGCGAGCAGTGATTCGATTGATGATGAAGAAAGAGAATTCTTGGTTCAGTTCTCCACTTTAACGACAGAAAAAAGGATTGATAAAATTCTATTGAGTCTGACTCATAGTGATCATTTATCAAAGAATGACTCTGGTTATCAAATGATTGAACAACCGGGAGCAATTTACTTACGACACTTAGTTGACATTCATAAAAAGTATCTAATGAATTATGAGTTCAATACATCTTGTTTAACAGAAAGACGAGTATTCCTTGCTCATTATCAGACAATCACTTATTCACAAACCTCGTGTGGGGCTAATAGTTTTCATTTCCCATCTCATGGAAAACCCTTTTCGCTCCGATTAGCCCTATCCCCCTCTAGAGGTATTTTAGTGATAGGTTCTATAGGAACTGGACGATCCTATTTGGTCAAATACCTAGCGACAAACTCCTATGTTCCTTTTATTACGGTATTTCTGAACAAGTTCCTGGATAACAAGCCTAAAGGTTCTCTTATTGATCTTAGTGACGATATTTATGCTAGTGCTAGTGACGATATTGATGCTAGTGACTATATTGATGCTAGTGACGATATCGATTATGACCTTGATACGGAGCTGGAGCTGCTAACTATGGATATGATGCCGGAAATAGACCCATTTTCTATCACCCTTCAATTCGAATTAGCAAAAGCAATGTCTCCTTGCATAATATGGATTCCAAACATTCATGATCTGGATGTGAATGAGTCGAATTACTTATCCCTCGGTCTATTAGTGAACTATCTCTCCAGGGATTGTGAAAAAGGGTCTACTAGAAATATTCTTGTTATTGCTTCGACTCATATTCCGCAAAAAGTGGATCCCGCTCTAATAGCCCCGAATCAATTAAATACATGCATTAAGATACGAAGGCTTCGTATTCCACAACAACGAAAGCACTTTTTGACTCTTTCATATACTAGGGGATTTCACTTGGAAAAGAAAATGTTCCATACTAATGGATTCGGGTCCATAACCATTGGTTCCAATGTACGAGATCTTGTAGCACTTATCAATGAGGCCCTATCGATTAGTATTACACAGAAGAAATCCATTCTAGACACTAATACAATTCGATCCGCTCTTCATAGACAAACTTGGGATTTGCGATCCCAGGTAAGATCGGTTCAGGATCATGGGATCCTTTTCTATCAGATAGGAAGGGCTGTTGCACAAAATGTACTTCTAAGTAATTGCCCTATAGATCCTATATCTATCTATATGAAGAAGAAATCATGTAACGAAGGGGATTCTTATTTGTACAAATGGTACTTCGAACTTGGAACGAGCATGAAGAAATTAACGATACTTATTTATCTTTTGAGTTGTTCTGCCGGATCGGTCGCTCAAGATCTTTGGTCTCTACCCGGACCCGATGAAAAAA
>NC_080057.1:17586730-17594230 GCF_026212465.1 Amaranthus tricolor
AAGTGAGAGTAGGGCGGATGGCTCTTTTAAGCTAGTTCACATGGACCTTTGGGGGCCATATAGAATTAAGTCATTGCAAGGAGCATCCTATTTCCTTACAATCCTTGATGATCACAGTAGATGTACTTGGACTTATTTACTCCACAATAAGGGCCAAGTGGAGAAGACAATTAGAGACTTTATTGCAATGGTAAGAAATAAGTTTGAGAAGGAGATTAAGGTAATCAGGTCAGACAATGGCACTGAGATTGGAAAGGAGCAATGTGTGCACATGTTCAAGGAAAGGGGAATAATGCATCAAACCAGTGTGGCGGGGCCACCTCAACAAAATGGGAGGGTTATGAATAATAGAAGAAAGAATCCTTCTCCTTAAGCTTCGCTTAAGCTACTACATAACCTCTAAAAAACTCCACTCAACCATATCATAAGCTTTCCTTAAATCCATTTTCACTAAGACAGCTTCAGGGGCATTCTTCCTACCATAATGCTTAAGCAAATCCTGAATCACCATGATGTTATGCACAATATTTCTACTTTCCACAAAACCAGATTGATTCTGGGAAAAAATATCAGGTAGAACCAGTTTCATTCTTGCACATAAGATCTTAGTGATACACTTGTAGATAACAGAGCAAGATGATATAGGTCTAAAGTCAGAAAGATGAGTAGGCTGGGCAACTTTTGGAATGAGAGAAATAGAAGTAGAGTTTACCTCAGTCAACAACTTACCATTTTCAAAAAACTGTTGAACAGCAGCCACTACAGACTCACCAACAATTGGCCAAGCATCCTTATCAAATTGACTCCCAAACCCATCAGGGCCAGGAGCTTTAATACCAGCAATGCTCCTCATAGACTTATAGACATCATCAGAAGAAAGAGGAGCAATTAAAACAGGATGAATATCATTAGCAACAAGAGGGCCAAGAGCAAGAATCCTGGAATTAACAGATTTTCTAGCAACAGAGGTCCCCAAGATGTGTTGGTAATATTTAACAAATGCATCAGCAACCAGGTCAGGGCCAGAAACAGTATTACCTTCCATGTTAGTAATAGAATGAACCTTGTTCTTACTCTGTTTCATCCTAATACTATTATGAAAGAACTTAGTATTGAGATCCCCATCTTTCAACCACATAAGCTTACTCTTTTGCCTCAAGAAAGAGACATAAGCAGTATGAACAAAAGAGTAATGAGCAGCAGCAGTTCTTTCTTGCTCAATCAACTGAACATCCAAAGGATTAGCATGTAACTTAAAAATCAAACTTGTTTTAATATTAAACACACCTAATTATTATTTAATAAAGCCAAATTACGCAAAACTAATATATTAATGTCTCTAATCCCGTGTCTATTTCACAACTTAATTAATTTAATACAAACTTTAAGCATTAATTCTTACTAAGTTGAATTTACCAACTTTCCTAAAAAGGAAAGTCTTCTTAATGGGAACTTACTAAAAAAAAGTGTTAGAATCTTTTTGGGGTTAATAAGGGCTTTTTGGTCTTTTGACTTTTGATGGCAAATTGGCACTATTTATACAACTAGAATAAGGGGTGGTATTGGATCAAAGATCCAATATCTGATATTTGCTAATACTTCCTCGTCCGAAGCCCTCCCCTTTGTTTAAGTCTGACTTCCCTTCGCTTCGGGCCGTAGCGGATACATATCATTAGGGTTTTCTTTTTATTGACTTTCTCTCTCTATCAGTAGTCCGCAAGCGGGTAAGTGTAAGACCTAATCCGGCTTTCCGTGCGATATCTCCTTGCTAAAGACCTATCTTATGCACATTACAGTAAGGAAGCTTCAGAGCTGTAAAGGCTTAATAAGCACATCTCCAGTAGTACACTTAGCTTACACCTTATTTCAACTTTCACATGAAGCACATTTTTACGAAAAAGTCTTTATTTATATTAACATAGCATTAAGTAGACAACATTTTTTTTGCAATTAAATTGAAATTTTATTTCCAAAAGGAAATATTACAACCTAACTGATTTATGAAAAGCATCAGTATGGAATTAGACCCACCTTGACGGAAGGGTTGCCTAACCCACTCTTCATGTGCAATAAATCATAAAACTACATAATCAACAGTAATCTTTGAGCTTCAGTAGCTCTACATGATACTCTATCAAGAATCTCCCTATAAACCTGCATCCAATCTTTCTCTTTGTGCTGGAATCTTCGAGCATTTCGCTCTAACCAAATAGCATACAGGAATTCTGTAAAGCACATTCCATAAATCTGAGCTACTACCTCTTTCTTCCCACACATCTGAGCTGCAATCATTATCTCCTGATCACAAGAATAAACTTGTCTTTGAATTTTTCAAATTTTGAGAATCTGCCTCCAAACATTCAAACTAAAGTCATATTTGAAGAAAAGATGCTCTCTGGTTTCTAAGGCTGCAGAACAAAGAGAACAATTAGTATCACAGTGAATATTCCAAGAGATCATCCTATACAGCTGTTAATTGTCTGTTATGACAGATTAACCAAGAAAGAAAGAGACTTTTAGGGGAGCCTTTACTATTCCTTGTGATATTAAGATAGAGAAGCTTTCCTATGAGCCTTCCGTATATTTCAGGATCTTCAATTAGTTCCCCTTGATCAACAGTGAGTTTCAAGCCTTGAGGAAAAGGAGTTTTTGTTGGACTTGTGCTAGTTAATCCTCTTGTCTCTAGAATATAAAGCACATATTTTCTCTGATTCAAAAGAGTTCCATGAGAATTCCGAGTAATCTCTATACCAAGAAAGTATCTTGCTTCTCCAAGATCTTTAATGGTGAACTCTTTATCAAGATTTTTTTTAACATTGCTATCGGAGGAAGCATACTTCTATTAGTAAGAAGAGCATGCTGTGTATGCCCACTAAACTAAGATTGATTGTATGAATGATGTTCTTAGCTTCAATTCCTTCATTCAAGCTCATAAACTGAAGTTCCACAGCTACCTTGGAACTCAAGTCACCTTGATTGCCTCCGCCTTGTTAGAGCTCCTACTGACCTGAGCTGCTAGCATGGCTGTGGTGGAGCTTTATTTTGATGTAGATGCTCCTGCATCATTCTCCCCCTCTTGAGAACCTTCCTTAACATCATCAACTGGTTCATCATCCAAGTATGGAGCTAAGTCACCTACATTGAATCTTGCTGATATGCTTCCCATCTCTGAAGGCAACTCCAACTTGTAAGCATTTGCTCCCACTTTCTCCAAGACTCTGAAAGGTCCATCACTTCTAGGCATAAGCTTATTCTTCCTCCTTACTATAAAGAGTGAGTAAGTAAACTACCTTACTAAATCCCCAGGCTTGAACTGCACATCTCTTCTGTTCTTGTTAGCTCTCAGCTTGTACATTTCATTAATCCTTTCTATTCTTGCCCTCACTTGTCCATGAAGCTTCAAAACTTCTCTGAAATAGGGCTCAGCAAGATGATTAGCATCTTCCGTTTTTGTACAAGGAATGAAATGGGCCATTTTAGAGAACCTGTCCACAACCACCGTTATAGCATCTTTCTTTGTGTTTTAGGCAAAGCAACAAGAAAATCCATTGAAACTGCTTCCCAAGGCTGCATAGGGACCGGAAGTGGTGTATAGAGCCCCTGGTGAAACTTACTCTTGGCTTGAAGTATCCAAGTAGCGCTAAAAGGAAAAAGCGAACTATTGGAATTCTTGGGCTTAGCCTTTGAATTGCCCTAGATCAGTCCTATACTAGGTTACAATCAACCCATACCTAAAAAGAAAATAAAAAGATCGAAGTCGAGAAGCTCATCGCTCATGCTTCCAACCCGTGCTTTCAACCCAAACCTTATTCTTCGGAATGGCAAAGGGCGGAAAGGGGGGCTTTTAGACGTTAGGCATGAGAAAGAAAGGGCATCGTTCTCGGCTGGCCGGACATTGGAGTCGGCGCTCTCCTCAACCGGATCAATTAGAGCTAGATATTTGAAACTTCCGAAGGCATTAACTCAAATGAGGAAAGTGAAAGTCCCCTCATGATAACTTGATCACACAAGGCCAATTGAAAGGGCTTTCTTCGCTCGAAAGACGAAACTAAACTAGCGCTTTCTTTCTATACGAGAAGAATCCTTCTCTATCTGATATTTGTTCTCGCTCGCGAAAGGGTACGCCCACAGATCGCTAGGACCGAGAAAGGAAAAGCCATTCTAAAAAAGCATAGGTATTCACCTTCAAAGTTTGCTCACCATGCTCAACGCACGTTAGAAAAGCGTGTAAATGTGCTTTTCGAGCATCTTTTTGTCGCAGGGGATGCTGAACAAAGATTGACTCAATCCACGGTCAATTCTGAAAGATCGGATTCTTTTTTTTATGTTTCTGAATTAACAACTACAACCTAAAAACGAAAAAGCAGCTAGCCCAGCTCTTGGCCTTGGATAAATCCCCTTCCTCAGCTTGAAAAAGCCAGCTCTTGCTTATGCTTCCTTCCCTATCTATTGCCCATGTTAAGCGTTAAAAGCCCTTCTATGGCCTTTGTCGAGTATTATTGAGTTGTAGGAGAGCTTCCTTGCCTAGCCTATGCTTCAAGACCAGTTTCAAGCTTCTCACAAGGAACGATTTCTTCTATTGGATTGAGCGAGGGGATCCCTTTCTGTTAATACGGAAAGCAGCCTGGTTGCCTATACTTGGTTGCAGGAAGCTAGTCGAATGCGTGCTCTTGTATCCCTTTCGGTGGTTTTTTTCTTTTTTGCCTTTCCTCTGAGGTTCGCTAGGGCGTGGCATTCATTTACAGTTAGTAAACGAAGGGAAGGGGGAAGACATTCAATTCACAGAAGAGAATCGGGTCTCATTCGGCGATGCCTCGTTGCAACAACCTCAAAGGGAAAGATTTGCTTTGCGTGCCACCTTCGCGTGTGGTGGTAGGATCTCGCTTTTTGTTTGAAGATTATCTGAACTTGTCTTCATTCAAGAAAATGATGTCAGTCAGACTAAAAGGGGCTCTTCATCCAAGAATGAGCTAGGCTGGCCGGCGTCTTTATTTTATGAAGATTGGCTTCCCTTTAAGGCAGTTTATACTCACTTACTCCTTAGAGTAAGGTTATGTAGTAGCTTAAGCGAAGCTTAAGCAAATTTGGAGAGTCATTCCTATTTGGGTCAAATTTCAAAATCTCCCTTTGAATTGCTGGGGCTTGGACTCTTTAAGCAGAATTAGTAGTGTCTTAGGAGTTCCATTATATGCTGATGATTGCACTTCTAATCAGAGAAGAGTTTCCTTTGCTCGGGTGTTAGTGGAGTTGGACGTCACTAAGGCTCTTCCTGAGAAAATGGCTATTGAAACTGCTACAGGAGATATTTTTCAGCAATCTGTGGAATATGAATGGTTGCCCCCATATTGTAAGAAATGCTTTCAGATTGGACATTGTTGTGAAGATAGAATGCAAGAGACAAGAATGGGAAATGGTTGGGTTGTGAAAAAATGGGTTCCTAAGAAGAAACCACTTCCGGATACGCCTAGGCAAGAGACCCAACCACAACTTCAAAATCTTACCCCTGATAATGTGATTGTTCCCATAAATAGTGATGAAGAAGAAGGTTGGCAGCCCATTAATAGGAAGCAAGAGTCTAAGCTTCCAGGGAATCAGAAAGGGAAGAAGAGTACAGAGCAATTGTTTAGTTTGGCTGAGTCTGAACAGGAAGGTGATCCTGCTGGGATGGTTGAAGACCCAGGCCCTCATCATCAATGATTCTTTTTACTTGGAATGGTTGGGGTCTAAATGATCCCCTGAAAGTGAAAGATATTAGGAAGTATATTGAAAGGACTAGTGTGACAATGGTGGGTTTATTAGAGTTTAGATCGCCACTTTTTTTTCGGGAAATCGACCGGAAAAAACATCCAAACTTTCTTCTTCTTGCGGTAAGATGCAACCTTTTCCTTTACCTCAATTCCCTTCTTAGCCTCAACAGCTAAAACATCCCTTTCTGCAGCTCCTGGAACAGCCGAAGAATCTGGAGTTTATGATTCCAATTCTTTCTGGCTGGCATAAGAACCTGTCGGAGTCCTTGTAGATGGCAAGGAATCAGCTATGGAATTTCCTCTTGTTGGACGTAGGAAATCTTTGACTTGATGCCTCCCCTTCCTACTACTCGCGCTAAACCATCTCCCGGTAGAGAAAGTCCTACTATAAGTCTTGAATTGACTACTCTAAACCTGTTCGTGGAATTACTTTCATTTTAAGTTCAATCTGGCCCTCCCTTCTACGTGAGATTTTCTTGCCCTAGTTTCGTAAGCCCTCTCACATTCGTTCGAGCTGCTTCGCTCCTTGTCAAGGATTCATGCCCAGAATCCGATAGTGGAACTGGAATAGAATTGGAAGTTTCCGGACCCTGTATTTCCATCATCCGATACTATGACTTCTCCTAGTGGTTTTATAGGCATCTATCCACACTCACTCCTTTAATGGCTATCTTAACTCACGATATTCTATGCTTTCATAGTAATGGAAAAGCTTGGAGTAAAGGAAGATTCCGACGAATCGGACTAAAAGGAATAGGTTTCCTATCCCCTAGGTGGCAGAGCAGCCTTTCTAGTTTCGAGTAGAGCTCACTTCCCCACTCGGTTCCTAATCTGTGGATTACTAAAAGACTCCCGATACCAGACATTACGCATTAGACTGATTGGACCCCTTTGGCTTGGCTATTCTGGGCCTTCTTCTATTCGTACCTGCTTCCGTTTCTGCCCCCGCCATGAAAGCTTTCTGGTCCAGGCCTCAGGCACAGACCTGAAACTTAACTGATACGCAAAACTAAATGAAGCACAAAAGTCACTAAACTGCTTTGCTTGCATGGAAGGCAATTGCTTTAGATAATCCTAATCCGGGGATTTGTTCCAGTAATGGCATAAACGTCCCGGAAAGATCAGATATGAAATCAGATCTGGTAACCAGCTGAATAAAGTCTGTCTAACTCCTTACATTGGCTAAGGAATGAATGCTGACAGAGAGAATGGACTTGATTCACCTTTGCCTATACCTGCATGTAGCAATGAAAGTAAGTAAGAACTTGTTAATAACGTAAGTCATTCCTAAATATCTAATTCTCTCCGGGTTTAAAGGGAGCTAATGGATCGACTAAAGACTCGGGGTTTGAGGGAGCGAAGTTTCCCCTTCTGGGAGATCTTTAGGATCAATACGAAGCCCGCACACAGACAGGCTAATAAAATATTATGATTACCTGCCGGCTACTGCAGTTACTAGCGTGACCAAAATAAGCCGCAAGAATCATCCCTCTTACTGCCGGGGCGACTGTTAATGGTTTAATGAATATATCCCTTTTAAGCTCTAGCAAAGCTTCCTAGTTCGATTCATTTGCTTGACCTTTTCTCTCCATAACTACAACTGCTCCTTACCTCGTTAGCTACTTCACTCTTTTGCTTTCCTCTAAAGAGTGCCATGACCCTGCCTTTCTGACTTCCGAGTCACTCGCTAGTCTTCTTGCTTTATACCCGGAACCCCAATGGGGTGGATTAGCTTCCATAGCTTCCTAACTCA
>NC_080057.1:17599230-17626861 GCF_026212465.1 Amaranthus tricolor
GCCTTGGAACTAAGAAGGGGAAGGAAGGAAGAAAGCGAGTGGGTAACACTAATTCTTCATCCTCAAATAAGTCCTTCCCGTGGGTTATTTTCGCAACGAATGAGTAATTGTGTAGGAGCGATATTTTACTATAATGTGAAAAAGCAACCTGCAAATCCAAGACTATAAAAGAAATATGTATTTCTCATATTTATTTTCTCATATTAAACAAAAGGATTCGCAAATAAAAGCGCTAATGCTACAACCAATCCATAAATTGTTAAAGCTTCCATAAAAGCTAAACTAAGTAATAAAGTACCTCGTATTTTTCCCTCTGCTTCGGGCTGTCTCGCAATACCTTCTACAGCTTGTCCCGCAGCAGTCCCTTGACCAACTCCAGGTCCAATAGAAGCAAGCCCTACAGCCAATCCAGCAGCAATAACGGAAGCGGCAGAAATAAATGGATTCATGATAAGTTCTATATAAGCTGCGGCTAAAGTTGCAAAAATAAGAGCCTGAATACCACTTGTAAATAATCCAAGAAACATGACAGGTATAGGAACCACTAAAGGTACTAAAGAAACAAGAACAACAACTACTAATTCATCCGCTAATATATTTCCGAAAAGTCGAAAACTAAGTGATAGAGGTTTTGTTAAATCTTCTAAGATGTTAATGGGTAAAATAATTGGGGTTGGTTGAATGTATTTACCAAAATAACTTAATCCTTTTTTTGTAAGACCCGCATAGAAATAGGCTACTGACGTAAGTAAAGCTAAAGCAACAGTCGTATTTATATCATTGGTGGGTGCGGCTAACTCCCCATGAGGTAACTGTATGATTTTCCAAGGCAAAAGAGCCCCTGACCAATTAGAAACAAAAAGAAATAGAAACATAGTCCCAATAAAGGGAACCCAAGGGCGATACTCTTCTCCAATTTGAGTTTTGCTCACGTCTCGAATGAATTCAAGGACATATTCAAAGAAATTTTGACCGCCAGTCGGAATAGTTTGTGGACTCCGAACAGCTATAGCAGCTGAACCTAATAAGATAGCAATTACAACCCAAGAAGTTATAAGTACTTGGCCATGAATTTGGAAACCTCCTATTTGCCAATAGAAATGTTGGCCTACTTCCACACCAGATATATCATATAACCCCTTTAGTGTGTTAAGTGAATATGATGGAATATTCATATTGTCCTCTGACAGAAATATAACTTTAAAAAAAATTCTTTTGATTCAACCATCTCTTTCTCGACTTGTTTACTTTAATTTTATATTTAAAATACCGATTAATTAAATAATATCATATTCCAAGTTTTTAACTAGTTTTTGAGATTCAGGATATAGGAACCGATATAGAACTTAGCAAATCCATTTTTGATTTTATTATGAATCAAGGATTTCTTATATAGCTAGAGCGACCTTCACAAATTGCAAATACTAATTTAAAAGAATTAATCGAATTGAAGCTATAGCGTCATCGTTTGCCGGAATCGAAATATCTGCGAGATCCGGGTCACAATTTGTATCGATTAAACAAATCGTTGGAATTCCCAAAGTAATACATTCTCGAAGGGCTGTATATTCTTCTTGTTGATCAACGATGATTACAATATCCGGTAATCCTGTCATATACTTGATCCCGCCCAAATATGTTTGCAAGTGAAATAATTGTCTCTTCAACACGGCTGCGTCTCTCTTTGGAAGACGAGCGAGTCTCCCTGTCTTTTGTTCCATTCTCAAGTCCCTGAATTTTTGAAGTCTCGTTTCTGTCGTGGACCAATTCGTTAACATACCCCCCAGCCACTTTTTATTAACATAATGACAGCGAGCCCTTATTGCAGCCCATGCTACTGAATCAGCTGCTTTATTTTTTGTCCCTACAATTCAAAATTGTTTTCCTCTACTTGATGCATCAAAAACTAAATCACAAGCCTCTGATAAAAAACGAGCAGTTCTAGTAAGATTTATAATATGAATACCTTTACATTTTGCAGAGATATAAGGCGACATTCTAGGATTCCATTTACGAGTACCGTGACCAAAATGAACTCCCGCTTCCATCATCTCTTCCAAATTGATGTTCCAATATCTTCTTGTCATTTCTCCCCACACTTTCTCTTTTTTTAATAAAGAGATGAGGTATTCTGAAATAAATAATTGTTCCAAGGGAACCTTCTTTTCTACCACGGATTGGCCATTGATATACAACGCAAACCATTAATTCCTTTCTATTTCGTTATTTTTTGAATTTCTTTATTTTATTACTAATTTTTTTATTACTAAATTAAATAACCATAACAAATACATAAAAGATAAAAAAGATGAATCTATTCTATTAAACCCCAAAAATCATTGTTGTTTTGATCTATCACAGAAATTCTTTGAAAGATAAGAATCAAATAATTCTCTGTGGTAAAACAAAATATCTCTCATTTCTCCCTCGAATAGATTCTTTTTTTTTGTTTTCAACGGAATACCCTTATGTTGACTTGAATGGTGTACGACTCCTTTGAATCCGGTCCCAACAGGTATCATTCCCCCTAGAACAACATTTTCTTTTAGTCCTTTCAACCAATCGATACGGCCCCGGAGAGCCGCTTTTGCTAAAACTCGAGCAGTTTCCTGAAAACTCGCTTCGGATATAAAACTTTGCGTATTCAAAGATGCTCGAGTTATTCCCAATAAGGTAGCTCGATAACATATTGCTTCGTCCAAAGCGCGCCCCGTTCGTTCTGCCCGAAACAATCCAATAAGTTCTCCGGGCAAAAAAACATTAGACATTCCATCTTCTGAAACCAAGACTTTTGATGTTATTTGACGTACAATAATTTCTATATGCCTATTATGTATCTGCACCCCTTGTGATCGATAAACCTTTTGGATCTTATTAACCAAAGAGATACGACTTTGCGCTATAGTTAGCTCAGCCCCAATCAAGAATCCCCAAGGAATTCCAAGAATTCGTCTTATACGTTCGTTCCAACCATCAATCCTCTTTTCTAGATTCATAGATATTGAATCAATGGAACGAACTTCTAAAACTTGTTCCACCTTTGGAAGACCTTGCGTTATGTCACCAGACCTCGATTTTTCATATATAAATGTAACTAATGTATCCCCCTCATAAACGATTGATCCATAATGACCATGAACTGTTGCTCCCGGAGTAGCCAAATAGGGCTTAGCCAATCTTATTACTACGGAGTCAAATTGAACAATTATAACTTGACCCGATTTTAAGTATGGTCCATTTTTGGTCATACATACATTTTCACAAACAAATTGTCCAAGATAAATTTTTGTGGATGTCTCTTCACAAAAATTATAATGAAGAAAATACCAATTCAATTTTAATGGATTCAAAATGATGTTACTGCATGGATCGGGATTATAAATTTTTCCATTTTCATCCATTAAATAATACGGAAATTTAATTAGTTGAAAGGTTTGTTTTAAATTGTCAAGTTGCAAATAATTAATTACCGAGATCTGATTATGAGTTATTAAATGGTAAAATGAAAAAAAATGAGAAATTGGAAGGGCTGTCCCTAAAGAACCAAACGAATTCCTAATTAAACTTAGGGAATCTTTTTGAATTGATTCTTTGTGAGATTTTACACCTTTGGATGGGAATGGACCTATTCGAAAACATTTGGATGATGACAAAATTATACAAAATTGAGATTCTTTGTTTATACCCAACAACGTACGAACAGTTCCTTGATTTTGGTTAAATGATTGTTGAAGTTTTGTCTTTGAATAAATGGAATAAAATGGATTCATATTGGTATGATTTGATCCCTCATTTTTTTCTGATAATGGATCATCTCGTTTCCCGATATACGAAATATGGGATTTCACTAAATGGATCCTTAGAAAATCTCGAATCATACCGTTTGTTTTTACTTCAACAAAAGAAGCACGGGCCTCTTCAATAGAAGAACTTTTTTTATTTTGATTCCAATTCAATACTAAACAAGTACGTACTAATTGAATACTTGTGTCAGAAATTTATCGAGTGGCTTTGTCATTTCCATAAAGGATATAATTGACAACTCGAAGTTGCACATTATCCCTTTCCTGCAACAAATACTGAGGGAAAAGTGTTGTTAAATTGATACCGTCCGTTATTTCATATGGGACTACGGGTCGAACCAAAACAAAAGATTTTTTTCTTAGTGATTTTGGAGAAGAACTGAATAACCTCTGTCCAAGAACCAGGGGGTAGAACACCCAAGCCAAACATACCAAATACCTGCAACCTTACTGCTTGGATATAACTGCACTGATAGAAAAGGTGTTCCACTGATTCATCTGCAGAATCACATAACCCACAAGCAGCGGAGCATTGGATCTTCCAGCTAAGCAATCTGTCCCTTGTAGCAAGCCTGTTTTGCACCATGAGCCATAGAATAAAGACACTTTTAGGGCTAGCTAAATTATTACACACTAACCCCCTCCAACTAACCTTTGAATGAGTACCCAAAAGCTTCATATAAGCTTTTTTGATAGAGAATGCTCCATTTTCAGTCACACTTTGCCATCCTTGCCACTGCTGCACCATGTGTCTGCCATCCAAGATTTTCCTAAGCATCCATGACATACTCGAAGAAATCGAACAATACCAAACAGAATTTTTTTTAATATAATAAAATAAGAATGCACCCATTGGATCCAAAGTCTATCCTTTTTGACAGAGAATTCCCATAACAGCTTCAACAACGCAGCTTGATTCCAAATTCTCATATTCCTCAGATTCAAACCTCCACAAACCTTGGGTAAACACACTTGCTCCCAAGCAAGAGAAGCCTTCCTTGAGGGAGTCTCTTTCCCTGTCCAAAGATAGATCCTGCATATACAAAGCACTTGCTTAATCCACTTTTTAGGCAAGCAGAACAGCTGAGCCCAAAAATTCATCATACCACCAATCACACTCTGCAACAATTGAAATCTACCAGCATAGGAAAGGGATTTAACTGACCAATGATGAATTCTAGCAGTAATCTTCTCAACTAAAGGCCTACATTGGCTATAATTGAGCTTTCTGGAAGAAAGAGGCACACCTAAATATCTAAAAGGAGGATCCCCTTTAGTCATGCCTGTCTCCTTCAGAATAAGACTCTGAACATCATCTGTAACTCCAGAAAAGTAAATACAACTCTTCTCTGGATTTGCATGCAACCCAGAGGCTTCAGAGAAACTGGCAAACTCAGAGGTAAGAAGCAAAACAGAGTGAACATCACCTCTAGCAAACATCAAAAAATCATCAGCAAAGATTAGTTGGGTGATCTTCAATCTTTGACACTTTGGATGGTACTTGAAATTTTTCTTGTTAGCCAAACCAGCAAGTCTTCTAGTCAAATACTACATCCCTATTGCAAAGAGATAAGGCTGTAAACTACCTTGCCTTAATCCCTTAGCAGCAGCAAATGGGGGTGTGGGATAGCCATTAACCAATATTGAGAATGAAAGAGTCCGAACACAAACCATTACCCACTGAATATATTGATTAGGAAACCCCAATTCCTCCATCACCTTTTGAAGAAAACTCCACTTCAAAGAATCATAAGCTTTCCTAATGTCCACTTTTACCATGCACCTAGGACTATTATAAGCTCTATTGTAACCCTTAATCAGTTCAGAAGCAAGTAAAACATTGTCCATCAACTGTCTTTCAGGAAGAAAACCAGCCTAGGATTGATCAATAATACTAGGAATAACTTTCTGCAATCTAGAGGTCAGAATTTTTTAGATTATTTTGTAAAGAACAGTGCAGCAAGCTATAGGCCTATAGTCTTTAACATAAGTTGCATTTTTTATTTTAGGAATAATAGTGACAGCAGTACAGTTAATGGCATTATGAAACTGATTACCATCAAAGAAATCCAAAATGGCCTCATAAACCTCACCTTTGATGATGTGCCATACTTTCTTGTAAAAAAAAGCATTGAAACCATCAACTCCAGGGGCTTTGTCATCATGAATATTATTATGAGCTTGATCTATTTCTTCCTTACTCTATCAAGTAAGCAAGTCAACTACCTTAAAAAAAGGAAGGTGAAAGTAAGAACTAAAACCTCGCGGCTCGAATCTAGTCCTCTTCTTGGCTGAGCTAGCCGCATTCCAAGCTACTTCCTTTAAACACTTCATCTAAGATTCTTATCATTAATCGAATGTGGACTCGAGTGTACTGGATTATATGCAAGACTAAGGACAAAATTCCCTTGAATTGAGATTGGGCGACCTCAGATGTTTAATTAATTGAACCACGACCTCAATCTAACTTCTAATCAAGCTTGTAGGGAAGCAAGGGATTTTTTTCCTAAAATGGATTCAACTTTGCCTCGCTGAAAAGGACTTAAACACAACAACAGAATTCAGAAAAATAGAAAAAAAGTAAATTGCATAAAAATGTAATAAGTACAAGTTACAGCCAAGGGGTACCAAAGTGACAGGGGATTCTCCCGGACTACTCCAATCTATAGAAGGGGAGCAGCGCAGTAAGGGTTCATTCCAAGCGAACTAGTAGCAAAGCGGTTGAAAGCATTCTGTCGGTATCAGTCCTGGTATTTCGGGCAAGCCAGTCGGTGGTAGTCAAGTAAGGAGGTCTCTTTCCCGCAGGCGAGGGGCTTATAAGAGATTAGCGCTTTTGTTAACATTAACAGTGGAAATGCGCCTATCCCTATTAGGACCGCTCCTGACCCGAACCCTCGGGAGGAAAGAAAGCATTTGAACAAGACCATCACTAAACAAAAATTACTATCTGAAAGCCTACCTTCCAAAGCTAATCAAATCATCTCTGTCAACAATTGGTTCACATTCCTTCCCAGCTAACCGTGAACAGAGTTACTAGTGGGCAAGAGGGCTCAGAGGCGTGGTACTTTCTTGATTAAAAAAAAAATTCCCACGGTCATAGTTCCATTCTTCGTTAGCTTTCTAAAGGAAGCTACTAGTAGAGTCATGTGTATCCGCCACAGAAGAGGCTTCCGGAGAAAGGGCTTTGGTGTGCAGAAGTGAGGGAATTCTAAAAGAAAAGCATTCTGATTGGGAATTGGATTGCTGTAGCGCAGGCTATTAGAGGAATTCCCCTACGGGAAAGTCTTTTACTAGTAGGAGAAAAAAAAGTTCTTGTTCTCGCCCAGGTACATTAGTTTTTGAACTCAAAATCATGGTAGCACTTAAAAGACTGATTAGTAGCCCTTCAATTACATCTCACCTGCCCGCAGAAGCATGCATAGGAGTAGAACTGAATGGAGTGGTCCCTTAGATTTCATCTATATTGGCCTTGTCTCTTAACTAGTAGCCTCAAAAGGGCATGGATGCCAAGTCCAATTCCTTTCCTCTCACATTCGTTCGAGGTCTTTCAGAGCCTCTCCTCACTCTATCAAGTAAGTAAGTCAACTACCATAATAAGTTAAGAAAAAGAAAAATGCTGCTTGATTGAACGAACGAGGCCCACCATCTGCTAGCATTGTGGTTTGGAATCGATTCTTTATCAATATCAATAGAAATTGCCCACCCTTTCTTTGAACCTTGTCAATGATTGTTATCGAACTTAAAGATATAAACTGAGTGCCATTTGATGAGTAACTGAGAACAAGGGAGAAGGATATGGAAAGGATGAAGTAATGAAAGAGGAAGTCTATCAAGTAGTAACGACTTGTCACGATCCATTGGTTCATATAGAATCCATGTCCTAGGTGTATCAAAAAACATTCTTTTCACTAAACGTATATAATAAAATAGAGTGAAAGGGTCCACTCCGAAACCAAGAGGGTACTAACTAACAGCTGAGTCCTCTCCGAACCGCAGGAGATAGTTTCCCATCATACGGCTCACCAACCTCACTTGCCTCTATGGGAGGCTCACTCCGGGCAGGTTCGGATCACTTACAATACACGGCTCTACGAAGGTTGTTTACTTGCTTACTTGAACAAGTAAGGAAGGCTTGGGTTAGGAGCGTTTTCAATATGATTCTTTTCCCTTATTTGTTCGATGAAAAATTCGAGACGAAAAGGGAACCCCTCTTTTCGACTGGGAAATGCGAGTCTCTTTTGTCCACTTTCGCTACCCCCCTATCAAAATGATCAAAAAGGTCACAAGAGTGACTTCTTATTCCCGTGTTTGATCTCTTCCATCCCTGCCTTGCTCGTTGTCACCTATGTTGAAGAAAGGGTTTGAACCTTGTAGAGAATGAAGAAGGGCCAAGGATTTCCTCTCAACAGTCCTTCTCGAGGCTCCACTCTCCCCCCTGAAAAAGCAAGGCCCCGTTAGCCTGGGCCTGGGCGAAGATAGGGATAAAGAGTAGAAGCAAGCTACCTTAGCTCTGCCAGGCACTGGACAGGGGTTAGCTCTGTAAATGTGTAGAGCCAAGTGTAGTGTGGTGTAGTAGTAGGCACTTCTAAGCCCCTTCCCCTCTACTGGATCACTCCAGTGCTTCGGGTACTACGGACCCTCTGCCATCCACATTGCAGCAAAGCCGTTTCATGAGCGGGGGGGCTAAGCGCAGTTCTTTGAATCAAACGTTGAATGAAATCTATTCTTTTTTAGATATCAAAATATAAATCGGATAGGATAGACGGATAGATCTATCTTTCTATTCATATAGATTAAAAAAAAAAGAAATTTTTTAAGTAACGTAGCAAGAGAAGCCCCAAATCCTTGATTTGGCCAGGTATGAAGTCGCTTAAGCGAAGCTTACGGAAAGACTGCACCGCTTTGGGCCCAGGAAGCGAAGGGAATGAGCTCGGCTGCTTCTCTTCCACACTTCTTTTTTTCTGTGTCCGTTCCGCATGCGCTTTGCTCTCTTCTTATTCTTCATTGGACGGGTTGGATGGACTTCGCCGTTCTTTCCCAACTAAAATATAAAAAGGCTGTATCACATCGAGATGTCGATTCGTTTTCCGCCCTCAATGAGATGGGGAATTTGGAAACCCCTATTTATTAAGACTTTTGGGCCCTTTATCTTTCTGAATTGAGGCCCGGCCCGGCTCGCGTCGTTCCAACAACCGGCGGGGAGCACCTCAGTCAGTATACGGTCGTGCGCAGTAACTGAGAGTCCTATTACACCTAAGGCCAACTTAAATTCACCAACCCAGGGTTCATCTCGTGTAGTGATTGTGGACTCGTACAAGGATATTGAGTAGACAGACGGTTGATGTATCAGACTCGACCCTATCTTTCGTAGCATGCATTCCCATCCGTGTCGCAACTGATACGGTAAGCTACGTGTCCGGTGCACGGGGAACTGCCTTCGGTCCCCAAACTGACTTACTCGTGGCAACCTTCCGGCCGCCCAACAACCTATAACGCTAGTCACTACTCCCACTGGGGCTAGGAAGTAAGCCCCACAACCCAAAGCGGCGAAGAACAAATAGAATTTACTACAAAAGCCGGCTAACGGGGGTATTCCTGCGTATGAGAACATAGTAATAGAGAAGGTAATAGCCGAAATAGGATTCGTTTTGGCTAGAGCGCCCAAATCCGCTATATATTTGACACGTGTTTGCCGTAATGCTGAAACTATAGCGAATGCATCTATCGTCATTGATACATAAATAAAGAGACCAATTAGTAGTGATTGAATTCCTTCTATGGTTCCACATGAGAAACCAGTACGAATATAACCTACATGTCCAATTGAACTATGAGCTAGAAGTCTTTTTACTTTCGTTTGGGCCATGGCGGCCAGTGCTCCTAAGATCATAGAAGCAATGCTGCAGAAAAAGAAGATTTGTTGCAATGTAGCTCCATAGGAACCATAAATAAAAACACGTAAAATATTAGCAGAAATAGATATTTTAGGCGCAATAGAAAAGAATGCTGTAACCGGGGTGGGTGAACCCTCATAGATATCCGGTGCCCACATATATAGAGTCAAAAAAGAGATTGAGTCCGAAGGGGAGGTAGGTTTTCTTCGGGGCTCGATAGATGGAATAGATAGGGCCCCAAAAGTTTTTAATTCGCTGCTAGGGAATTCACACGAAAGGGAACGAAGAATTCTCAACGAAAAAAGTGCTCTCTGAACCGAACGTGAAAGTTGTTTTCCATCAGACGGCTGTTCCCGTAACTCCACTCTCGACTTGGATTATATATCCAAAAAGGTCCGCTCTCGGCCATTCCACACGCTGCCTAGGAGAGGCGTGGTTATCTGAAGTGGATTCTATCTTTTGTAGTAGATGCCGAACCTGCTGCTCTATTGACTAAGAAGGGAGCGGACGCAGCAGCTACATGGACCCCTTCCTTTCTGTTGTTGCCAGCGCTTTCCCGGGCCGAGTCGGAATTCTTTATTAAATTTTTAAAAAAGAGCAGGCAAAGCCCAAAGGCTGCTATCCCAATAGGCCAGCGAGCGGAACGAGGAGAAGGCCCGAAAATCATACCACCGCGGTCGAAAAAGCGCGTTCCCTTCTTTCGAAAGAAAGATTGACATTCTCGGTCTTCTTCGTTTTCGATGAAAAACTAAGAAAATATCGATCTCCGAAAGCCCTTTCCTTCCTTACTTGTTCAAGTAAGCAAGTAAACAACCTTCGTCGAGCCTTTCCCTTAATGGTTAGAGAAAAGCATTCTCTTATCTGAACTTGGCGGGCTTCCGGCCTTACTTCAAATAGGGAGTGGGTTTGGTTTGAACATAGGCTCAAACATGATTTGAAGGGTCCTAGCTATGCCATGAAAAAAAATAAAGAAAAAGACCAGATAGATCTTATCCCCTATATCGAACACTCATTCCTATCTATTGATAGAAAGGAAGATCTTCGTCAAATACCGGACTTTGCCTTTTTTTTCTTTTTAGGAATTCTTCCTATCCAAGGCAGCTTACCACAAGCACCCCCCCATACGACTAGTTGGGGGGCTGTTCGCCCTTTGAATAAAACAAAGTAAGTAGTAAGGTAGCGTAAGCTACTTTCATTCTAAAGGAACCCGAAAAAGCAACCTTTAGTCAATAGGAGCCCTACTTTCCTCTTTGCGACCTCATCACTTCAATTCAAGCCCAACCCTATTTCTTAGTCATCGGGCGGAGCGCACCTTTGGTACTTCAGTCGTGTGAGTTCTTTGATAGTTACTTCTTTCCTTACTTATTCAAGTAAGTGAATAGGAATTCCCTTTGGTTCGCCGGTAAGTGTCACTCCTTCCTTTTGATTATGTCGTGACGCTGACTGAATCCAATCCATAAACCCGGAAACGAAACAAAGTTCGTTCCCTTTCGTCAAGTGGGTAAAGTAGGCATACGAACCACTTTAGCTTTGCCTTAGACTCCTTATTATTCTAATAAGCTACTACATAACCTTTGAAACAAAGCAAAAGCAAAGAAGAAGGCAGAATGGAGAAAGGAAGGGGACAAGGGCGGTCTTGCTTGGCGCGAAGGCTGCTGGTTCGGGGGTAGGGTACAGTACTAAAGGTCCTCGGACTTCCAGGCGGTTTTTCTTTTAGGCAGCTGTTTACCGTTGGATCTCGCCAATACAGCCTCCTATAGTTTTCGATACCGAGATATCTATTTTTTCATTGTTCCCAGGGATTTTTTGGGTAATCTGCTCCCATACTGCAAACAGTAAAATCTGAACTGAACCTTGTCGCTCTTCTTTCTTTCCTCGCGGGCAGGAAGCACACCAGCAGCGTGCATTGCGTGATTCTACTGTGTTTTTTGCACTTGACTGGGGGACAGTTGACCGGAAGAGAACTTCGATTCGCCCGGCCAGCAGGCGGGCGGCGTGCTTATCTTGTGTGACAACACTAGAGAGCGAGCGGCTCTTCTAGGCGGGCAGCTGTGTGACAACACTAGAGAGAAAGCGGCGCTTTCGTTTAACATGCTATGGTCTCAACGCCCTTACGAGGTAGTGATGAGTTTCACGCGCTCTAAGCCCAGCCCGCGCGCGGTTAGGAAGATTGGCCGCAATCTGAGCGGTACCACCCACCCTAACCTACCACTTATAGGCGGCCGTCCGTTCTACAGCCGCCCGAAAAGGAACTGCAGTGATCTTGAATAGGGATCCTACAGCGATAAAAAGAATTCCCATAAAAATACCACTAGATCCAACACCTGTGATTTCGTATCCGGTCAAAATCTTGGCTAATTGATCGAAATGGGTAGCTCCTGTAGACCCATAGATCATGGAACAAATAGGGTGGGTAGGCCAAACCACCACACTACGCGTATAGACGCGAACCCCCCTCGTTACCGTACGTGCGACTCTCGCCGCATACGGCTCGCACAAAGACTCCTAAATCCATCCCGAGCCCTTTCTTCCACCCTTCCTCTCCAATCCTCGATCAAACTTGCGTTCTCCAGGCGCTATGAAATGGAGGTCTTTCCTTCGCCTATCATATGTATCGGCTTGGCTTCGTCCCGAACCAAGGCAAGTTGTACTTGCGAGCGCGTGCGTGTAGGAAGGCCGACCACTACATAAGCTAAAAGACTACGATTACAAGCCAAGCCGGAAGCGACTCGCTTCTATTCTCGTTGGGATTGGATATAGATGGAGAATCTATAGATCGTAGTAGTTCGCTAACCTCTCTAACTAACATACGATACAATTTAACTTCAAGGCACGGCCAAAAGAAAGAGCTTCGCTCGGTTGGCCTTCCTCCGCTGACGAATGCCTTCTTTCTCTTCGCTGAAGTCTACAACAAACAAGTGGGAGAGGTAGGATTCGAACCTACGTAGAAAACTTCAACAGATTTACAGTCTGTCGCTTTTAACCACTCGGCCACTCTCCCCTTCCCGGGCTGAGGCCCTCCTCAATAGGTTCTAAGAAAGAGGCGATTTGTTCGCTGAATCAATCAATAAGCTTATTGAGAAACTAAGACTATTAGCTTGGCTAGCGTTCCGGGGGAATCTAGTCATTTAGTCAGTTCATAACAATCTCTGTAAAGCAAGGGGCAAGGCTTCGTAGACAGCTTCCCTCTCATGTAGTCGTCGGCCTTCTTCCCCTCTTTGTCGCTTCTAGCGAAGCTGCAAGCCTACTTAAATAGCTTACGCTTACTAAGCCTAGCCTACTAAAAAAGGGCTACAGCAAGCAAGCTTTCCCCCTTCCTTTGTTGTGGGTCGCGCCTTGCCTTACCTTACCGCAGGCACTGAATGAAATGAGTGGAGATCTTCCTTCCGGCTAATGAAGAGACTACTTAAGTCTGCCCATTCATTCCCAGCGGATCCTTCTTCTCCCTAAGAATTGAACGAACCAAGTTCGCCTATACGAGAGTGAGGAATAAAACCCAAGAAGAAACTTCTCACTTTGAATGTCCCACGATTGATTCTGCTAGTTTAGAAACGAAGTAGAAGGACGGGGGTCGCTAGGTCAGAAAGGCGATAACTTCAAATTCTCCCCAAGTAGGATTTGAACCTACGACCAATCGGTTAACAGCCGACCGCTCTACCACTGAGCTACTGAGGAACAACGGACTTAAGGTTGTTTACTTACTTAGTGCGAAGCATGTTGGTAGTTTACTTACTTAATCTTTAGATTAAGGAAGCCGACTCTCGTTCTTTGGACTAACCTATGACCAAAATGGGTTCGTCACTTTTTTCACATACACCGGGGAAAAGGTTACGATAGCAAGCCCCTCCCCGGCCGGAGAGACTCCAGGACAAGGGGGCGGCAGTCAACCATCCACTCTCGAGATTCATATTGATCAATCGATCTCCGCGTCCTTCCAGTTCGCTAAGTAGACTCACTCTACCGATACTTTTCCTGCCAAAAGCAAGAGACTGACTTCTCATCCTAGGAGTTAGCAGGTATGATAGAGCCCCCTCTCTGTCTGTCTCTCCGAGTTTCTACTACTAAGTCTCTGCCATTCAATCATAGAATCGATTCCGATCAAGCTGAAAAAGCGTTCATCCTGGATTTTTTTCCTGAAAAAAAAATGTCTATCATGATAGCATGCCTATTCATTCGGTCAAAGTCTCCACGGCCTTTTCACGCCCTTCTACTGAGAGGTGTACCGTGTTGATAGGAATCGGCAAAGACCTTCTTTTACACGTCCTCGAGGGCAGCATTCATGGCAATCATCACTAGGTTCTTTCGAGGACATGGTATGACTTTGTTCTTGGTGTTGTTTAATAGATGTCGAGTGCCACCTTTCCCTGTCCGAGAATCTCCATCTGCTTTAAGTGGGCGAGCAATTGCATTGCCCTATGTCAGGTTGGTTGTTCAAAAAAAAGACTTTATTTTTACCCCTTAAGCTTCGCATAAGCGGCTACATACCTTGCATTTTCATCTTTTTGGGCGCCCGCCTCCTCTTCAGACGAGCCTGGTGGTTGTTCGGTTTCCGCTTTTTGAGGCGGGAGTACTTGGTTGTTGGGGTTTCCTTTTCTTTAACCAATTCGGTTGTGTCAGCTCCGAGATTGGTCTAACATTTTCTTATGAGCTGGCTGGACAAAGATGGATTGAAAGTCAGATAGATTCATTTGAGTTCAAGTAGTACAGGATCTTCGATCGACCATGGGGCCTATTCTACCCTTACAAATTTCATTCTATTGAAGCGTAACGTAAAAGCTCCTTCTCATCCTTGTATTTTTTTGGTTTGGAAGTTCCAGAATCTTGTCTGTGGATTTTTAACAAACAAAGTCAAGCCCCCTTCTACTATGCCATTTGATTTATTTGATTCAATTTCCGTGCTGCTCGCTACTCTCCGAGGCCAAGGACGGGGTCGAACCGTCATTCCAGGATTTGCAGTCCGATACATTTCCATTATGTTACCTAGCCAAACTCGCCACCTCCTGTGTCAAAGTCAAATGTTCTTCCTTAGTCTTGCAACTAAGCTCTTCGAACCTTATTATTCTAATAAGATACTACATAACCTTACAGTCGAGTTACTACGTACCTCTTCTTTGGTCATCACGGAGACTTGGTGCAAATCAATGAATCCCTAAATAGACCCGAAACTCACGTTTTCATTTAGCAAAATAGGCCATTCCGGGCCTTTTCCTCATAGAAAGAAAAGACTGATGCCACTATCGCCTCTTGCCTTTGCTTTAATAGAACCTATTCGACTGGAAGGTAAAGCAAGCAAGGAAGGCAAAGAGCTGGTGCCTTACAGGAGTATGAGTTCCCGGAGAAGAGTATGGCTTCAAAGTTAAAGTTTTCTTCTATGGGTCTCAACACCAAAAAAAGTAAAGCAAGATGGCCTTCTTTCTATAAGATGAATTCAGGCGCTCTTTCTTTACTTTACACGTTTACACAGGGAAATACTGCTCAAATAGCCTGCCCGTCTGTCTTTGACTGGTTGGGAATAGGTCCTTAACGACCGATAGGATCTCACAGGGCTGCGGCTGCCTCCGTCTGTCTCACCCCAAGGCTCTTTTCCATGCCTGCCGCTCTGATGGATGTAAAGTTTTGAAAGACTTTTTTCAAGGTTCTCCTTTCTCGATTGGAGCTAGAAGAACCGGTGTAAACGAAAAGCTTTCGACGATAGCTCTTTCGCTAGGAGGGAATCAGTTACGAGTACGAAATGCTTTTCACATACAAGTAGGATAGCGCGATAAGGCAGTTACACTCCTCCGCCTGGCATTCCAGTTCAAATACTAGTGGGGTAGACAACCTCATGTCATACGTGAAAATAGTAAGGCCCTTGCCTACGGGCTCATTGGAACACTCAAGTCTTTTGAATCAAAAGATTCATCCAGTTGGAAATTTCCACAACAGGATCTTTATATCATTCCCGAGGAATATGACATGGCCTTTCAGCCCTTCTTACTATGCTTTCCGTGGTAGCTAGACTAAGTCCTGGTGTTTTAGTTAGTTAGTAAAGGCTTTAGGAAAAGGCGTAACTGTTCTTATCGGGCTATAGAGAAGATTTCGTTCTTTATTCCCCTTTAATATGTAATAGTAGTTATAATCCATACTAGCAATAAGGCAGTTTTTTCTTTCTCAAGCCTGTTTGAAAGCATGTGATAAAGCCTAAGCCATTTTAAGCTTCTTCTCCATTATCTGGGAAGGCTAACAATAAGGGGTAGATTTCTTTCCTTGCCGAAGTTAGTATTGTGTTCAACTCCGCGGGTTGGCTGGTTGGAAGGATTGCTTTCTGCCATCTGTCTTTCCTTTCTCTCTCTTCTCTTAGCAAAGAAAGTAGAAAAAGTCAAACTTCTGGCTTGGGAAAAGCTTCCCCTGTAGTCGTCAGCTAGCTCGTTCTTGACAGATCCGATCGGGTGTTCATAATCTGGAGTAAAAGGATTCGAACCTTTGCATGCCGGTACCAAAAACCGATGCCTTACCACTTGGCTATACTCCATATACGGCCTGTTTTGGACGATAGAACGGGGAAAGGGATTTCCCGAAGAAATTCGAGCCGTGCAAGGACGCGGGGATATAGCAAGTAAGTAGCAAGATTCTCCCTTTAGGACCGACTACAACAAGCTCGCGACTCTAATAGAAAGAAAGAGTAAGCTCCCTGCTCTATTTGCTTGCAATGCTATGTCTATCAAAGTTGGCGAACGCTTCTTGTTCTCGTCCACCCCTTCTAGACTAATGCAAGCACTAAGTAAGTAAACTACCTTTCTTTTTTTTTCATAACCTAGACTAAAGAAGAAGCTCCTGAATCCGCGCAGGGCCAAATCAGCAGCAAGAGAACTGTCCTAACCTGCCACCGGTGACTTTCTCAGAGCTCCGCAGGAGAAGAAAGAAAGTCCGAGCCCAATTTCTACAATTGCATTGCCTTACTCCCTATTCTCTCTTAAAACTTTTGAAAGCTCGGCGAGAAAGAGTTGGTTAAGAACTATTGACTCTAACCCATAGCAGTGTAAGTCAGGAGATGCTCGCCTTTGGAATTAAGATGGATGAAGAGGCACTTGAGCCTGGAAATGAAAAAATTAGGGGAAAAGATGAAAGCGGTCACTATACTAGAGGAGGGCAAGACATGACCGCGACTTAAGATTCAAGTACCGTTAAAAAGACTAAAAGAACGAGATAGCGATAGCTGTAATAAAGCACAGGCTAATACGAGCCGACCAGAAGAAGCAAAGCTTAGATTACCAGATCGTGGACACAATCCTCCTAGAGATGGAGAGCCCCTTGCCTTTTCTAGCCTCTCCTTCTTGCTTGCTTACTTAGCTCTTGTCTTAGTTACTTTTTTTTTCTAGGGTTTTTATGAGTGTTAAAACGGTAGATTTTTCATTTGCCAATTAATTTTTCCGATTCGATCAAAAATGGGATTTCTTTTTGGCTAGAGAAAGGTTCTGTGACATGGACGCTTAGCCCAACTCGGTCGGTCGGTCAGCCCACCTAACAGATGATGAGATTCTCGATCGATTTGATCGAATTTGGAAAAGTCTTTTTCACGATTCAGAACAGTGGAGCTTTCGATCAAGATGTTCTCGCGTCCCCCGTTCGGGCTCTCGCTCAAATCGGAACCCCTTTATGCCTTGGCAGGCTTTCGACTCAATCTAATAGCCTACCTATCGTCAAAGAGAAAGTTTTCGCATGGGCTCATCATCTGATGCAGAACCGATGCGAGAAGGATAAAAAATATGGGGGAAGAGGATCTTTTTAGCTTTCAAAAACCAGTAGAAAGGAAAGAATGCGGGGAACAACTCTTTCCAAAGACAGTAATTAGTTTGAGTTAGCATAAAAGATTTGATTGAATGAACGCCATCCTTGGTTCTTTTCAAAGAAATCCAATGTTGAGCCAAGCCTTTCCAGCCGGTAATCGCCGAAGGCGAAGGCAATGAAATTTACTGACTCTTTAGAGTAAGGTAATGCCAATTCACTTACTTGGAACAAGTAAGGTAGTTTACTTACTTACTTGATAGAGTAAGGAAAAAAAAGACTTTTTTAGAAGAAAGGCGAGAAGGAAGAGAAGAAGGATTAGTAGTTGCCTCGCCGAGGAACTTGAGGCCGACATACCGAGTGCGGTCCCAGAGTTCAAGACGCTGTCTAAAACTCGTGTCGATCATAGAAAAGCATTTCTTTCAAAATGAAAACAAACCTCATTCTCTTGTTCCCCTCCCGAAAAAACGGCAGATCCAGATGCGAGATGATCCCGAACCTATTTAAGAACCACCATCCATCACCAATCACATTCCACATCCCACTTCAATTTCATTGCCTCTCTCTAACTCTAAAACTTATGCACTCTACTCGCCGCCTACTCCACTCCTTACCACTAAACGACGAAGCCCGGAGCGGAAGGAGGGACTTGAACCCTCAACCTTAGCCTTGGCAAGGCTATGCTCTACCATTAAGCTATTTCCGCCAGCTACGGTAGTGGCGAAGCACTACTGAGCAATTCACGTATCACTTGATACGGACGACTTATGTTTTTCCGCCGGACCACCCTCTTGACCTCCGATCGAGCTACGAGCACGAGTAGGTAGGTGGCTAGGGGGCCGGGAAGGGGGACCTTTCTTTTTGCTTCGCGCTAGATGAGATGATGATTAGTAGGTCAGGTCCCGTGTGTGTGCTCTTTCTCACAATCCTAAAGAGGCGGGCTGTCTTTTCAATCAATCTCCGGCCGCTCAGTGCCGCTATTGGTGCGAGTTGTAAGGGGTATTGGTCTCGAGTCGAGAAAAAGCTTCATCTCATTCTTGTAACGGGAGTGAGTGCACCGCAAGACCAGACAAGTTGCTCTCTCGCCTTGCAGCAGCGGAATCCTTCTTTTAAGTTAAGTCATTTCCTAAGAAGGCTCCTCTTATTCTACGAGAATCAAATTCTCCTACAATAATTCCACGAATCTGCTCGGAACCGGTCGATTCCTGAGCCATTCGTTCTCCCCTCTCGGTTGGCCTTTGGCAGCCACTAAAGCAAGTAAGAAAACCTAGAGTTCATTCACTTAAAGAACCGCGGATTTTTACCGGATTGTACACCTTTGTGTCTGGCTATGTATATGAATATGCATAAAGAAAGGACGGGACATCTCTCTCCTTTTTACTTTTTTTGGGGGGGGGAGAAGAGAGAGGAAAGAAGCTACAGCGGCACCTCACGAACTTCTTACTGGGGCAGCACCATCCTATAGGCATTTGCGAGTGTTTGGATGCACCTTTTTTGTTGTTTTGTTTATATTCTTGCGCAGTTAAGAGATAAATTGTCCTCAAGGCAAGCACTTGTGTCTTTTTTGGATATGCTCAGTCCGAATATAGATAGATGCTATGACGTGAAATCCAAGAGACTCGATGTATCCTTGAATGTTCTCTTTAATGAGGTCACCTCATATTTTCCTTTTCTTAATTAAGAAGCCCTGGAGGAGAATAGTGATGGAGATGTATTATGGCCTTCTCCTGTTCATCAACTCGAACTTCATTCTTCTGCAGTTGATGTTATGGATCAGCCTCACTCTTCAGGCCAGCATCTTCCGCCGATTGTCAGCCTGTTCAGCTGACCTCAGAGGCTTCCAGTCATCCGGAACAGCATCTTTCTTCTCGGCGACGATTACAGTCTCTTTCCAAAAGTCAGACTACTCTAGAAGATCAGCAGTCTAGCCCAGTTGCTTTCCTTCCAGTCGCTTCCTTAGATTAGATTCTGGATCCTTCTCTCAGGTTCGTTAATCTTCTCAAGTTTCTTATCCCGTTGAAGGTTTTTTTTCTTATTTTATGAATCGTTTTCTCTAAAACATCGAGCTTACCTCATGTCAGTTCAATCTTCTCATGAACCTGAATTCTTTGCTGAAGCTTCCAATCATTCTTGCTGAAGAAAGACTATGCAAGAAAAAAAGAAGAAAACTGAGTCTCATTGCCTGCAGAGAAAGAAGCCATTGGCTGCAAGTGAATTTACAAGATCAAGCATAAAACAGATAGCTCAGTAGAAAGATACAAAGCGTCATTAGTAGCTAAAGGATTCCTTCAAGAATATTGAGTCGAACCCCTTTAGAGATAGAAGAAAGATTTGCCCCGGGTTGCTAAACACCATTCGTGGCATTCTTGCCTTGGCTTTAAAAAAAAGTTGCCCTTATTTCAACTTGACTAATTATCGCTGACATTGTTTACACTTACAACATAGGGGGAAGTGATCAGCCTATTTTTATGGACAAGCCGAGATCATCTCACTTAGAAGCTGCTTTTCGGATTCTGCGATCTATCAAAACCTCGCTCGGAAGAGGTTGATTCTTGCCTATTCTTCAGTAGAGTATTCTGAATATGAAAACGCGGAATTCATTGACGAATTTCGGCAAAGCAGACTGATTAAGATCAATGCTGGTAAACCATTTTCTTCAAAGAAATAGGCTTTGTTATAAATATATAAATAATAATAGAGTTTCCGGCATACGCGCTTCTATAACACGCTTTCTCTATAAGAAAAAGTCGACTCTTTCCCAAATGGAAACTGATATCCTCTTTTTTGTTGCCCAGTAGGGCCCATGCAAAAGGTTTAGTTAAGATATGCCAGATTCCACCAAGTATACAAATGGAACCTATCCATACATGTCCTCCTATTATATCTTCAAAATCGTCCACACTAAGAATCCATTCTGAGGTGGAATGCTTCACTCGGGTTCAAGACAGTAAGGGGCTTGGCAACCCCGTTAGAAGATAAAGTCGAGTAGCGAGCTGCTTCGTCTTCTGCCGCTGGATAGGAATGAACCCATGTCAAAAGCAGTAAGGAATAGACTTAATCATTTACCCTAAAAACGGATTTTCCTATCCTAATAGTAGGAGGAGACTTGTTGCATTAGATAGATCGAGAGAATCCTATCTTCCTCTTATTTAGTCGGTAGTTAGAGTTAGGACTTCTTCTAGCTCCTCTCCCGTTGGTCGAGTGGCTTTCGCTCCTCTAGACCATACCTATTTAGCCGATGTCTTAAATAGAAGACTGGTATAAATTGGAGGAAGAATTGCATTTAGAAGTCATGACATGACCAGCTGATTTTTGGCACTCCAGCCAGCCGTCTTGGTCTCACTCATATTGGGAATCAGAGAAAGAAAGCAGGGGGGACACCTCTAAAAAGAGCTTGTTCCATAAACGCTTTCCTACAATGAACAGACGAACCGAGCGAGTCCAATGCAAAGAACCCCAGTGAGGAGATCAGGTTACCCTTTTTCGTATATTTCTAATACGTAATACGAGGAGGTAATTAGTTGATACCGAGAATGATAGAAGAAGTTTGCTTAAACACCCCCACTAAGGTAATATATTACTATCCTATACTCGTTTAAATTACAGTCTAAGGTTGCGTACATCTTCTTGTGTTAGAGTTCTTTCAAGCTCCTCCCTCAGCTTCAATTCAAGTTTTCTGATTTTAGTTGTAGGACTAAGGGCTAGGTGTTTTTGCAATCCTTCTAGTCTTGCAAAATTCCTTCGTTTCCTTTTGTATATGTCAACAAAAATGTTATGTTTCCAATCCTCTGTCTTAACTTGTAAGATGGTGAGAGCTTCAACAAAAGGGTCACTTTTTTGCCAAGCATTTTTTAACCAAGGTTTCCAATCCTCATGACATTCCCAAGTTGATAGATATCTAAATGCTCTGCCTTGGTTTTTTACATTTTCTTTAGGGATCAAATTTACTAGGATAGGGGAGTGGTCAGAGGCTAACCTAGGTAAGTGTCTTACCATGATGCTATCAAAGATATCCAACAACCCCTCATTCCCCAATGCCCTATCAATTCTCTCATGACATCTTCCTCGTGACCATGTAAATCTAGAGCCAGTGAAACCTAAATCTATTAGTTTTGAGGACTGGATCCAATTCCTAAATCTCATGCAACCATTTGAAGCCCTACCCCCTAATTTATCCAGAACCTCAGTATAAGCATTATAGTCTCCCAATGCAATCCAGGGCTCAGAAATTGTTGCTGCCAGTATAGTGAGTTTATCCCATAAAACTCTTATAATTTGTGGTTCTTCAATATACAGAAGTTAAATGAGTGCTTATATTACCAGGAAAAATTACATGCATGTGAATGAATTGCCAATCGTTGTGAATGATTTTAACATTGATGCTGTGATGCCATAAAATCCAAATACCTCCTGAAAAACCTATAGCTTCAACTCTATGTGACTTTGCCATTCCTAAAGTCTTAATAATTGATAGAGCTGTTATACCGCTTACCCTAGGTTCTAAGAGTATCACTACATTGATTTTGTAAATATCTATTAACTCTTTAAGGTAGTTTACTTGCTTACTTGATAGAGTAAGGATTGAGATAGTCTTTTTATTTGATATGCCTTGACAATTCCAAGCTAATAGTTTGTACTCCATTGATGAGAATTGAATAAGACACAGAGGCAAGCCATAATCCAGCCAAGAAATTTAAAAGGAAAACCCAATTCCAAAAGAACAGATTCCAAAAAAGGCCACTCAATGGAGTTGTCCAGAACCTCAATGCCCATCCAGCTACACCTACAAATCTTGTTGTTACTCCAGCTCAAGCCCCTTTGAGTGTAACCTCAGAAGATGATGGAGCATGGAGAGTGGTGCCCAGAAGAACTACTAGAGCCAGAAGAGTGAATTTCCCCACTACTGTTAACCCAGTTTCAATGATGAATGATTTAACTACAGTAGTTGAGGAAGAAGTTGTGTCACATAATGAGGTAGCTAATGATCCAGGGGATACTAATACAGGTAATCCTTATTTTACCTAATGATTATTTGTACATGGAATATTAGAGGGGGTAATGACCCTATTAAAATTAGAGAGTTAAAGAAGTTTATGATTAGAAAGAAAATAAGTTTCATGGGTGTTCTGGAAACTAGAGTTAAGGCTCAACAATTTGAGAAAATCACTAAGCAACTTAATAGTAAATGGATATGGAAACATAATTATTCTTGCTCTCCAAAGGGGGGAATCTGGATTGGTTGGAATCCTCAAATCATTGAAGTAGAGGTGTTAGAGGTACATGAGCAACTTATTCATTGTGAGCTTAAAGATGTTAATTCCTTTTTTTTCCAAATTACTCTTTGTTATGGATTACACACTATTGATCATAGAGTTGGGCTTTGGGAGAAGATCAGATCTTTGGCTAGTTATTCTCAGTTAGACCAATGGTTCATTTTGGGTGATTTTAATGCCGTCATGTATACTGATGATAGAACTAATGGAACAGCTGTTTCACTTGCTGAAATCAAGGATATGTCTCAATGGGTCACTGATTTAAACCTTGCTGAATTGAAATCTACTGGCCCTTCTTTTTCTTGGTCTAGCAGAGGCTATGCTGACAGAAGAATTCATAGTAGAATTGATCGTGCTTTTGGAAATGTGACATGGATGTTAAATAAAGGTCATATAGTAGTTGATTATTTGATGCCTTCTTTGTCTGATCATTCCCCTCTCCTATTGAAATATGCTGATGATCCTCTTACTGTGGGAAAGCCTTTTAAATTCTTCAACTACATGGCTCATCATGCTGATTTTCATACTATTATGCATGAATTTTGGCATCCTAGTGGTTCTCACAATCTGTTAGGAGCAATTTGGGCAAATCTTACACTTTTGAAGGGGAAAATGAAAAGCTTGCATAAAAATGAATTTCACAACTTGAATGAGAAGATTGAGACAGCAAGAAGTAATTTGGAACAAATTAAGTTTCAGTTACAGCAAGATCCTGATAGTGTTCAATTGCAAGAAAATGAGAAGATAGCTGGAGAGTTGTTGAGAAAATGGAATTTTATTGAGGAGTCTGCTCTAAAGCAGAAATCAAGGATTCAATGGTTGAAGCTTGGGGACTCAAATAATCACTTCTTTCATGCTGCAATGAAAGCTAGGTATAATACAAATAGAATTAACCTCTTGTATAATGCTCAGGGTGATAGGCTTGAGGATCCTGTTGGCATTCAACAGGAGATTCTTCACTTCTATAAATCATTATTAGGTAGCAGAGCCTCTTCTCTTCCTTCTATTGATTTACCTGTTATGTTATTAGGAGAGGGTCTATTTTGAACCTGGAAGCTCAACAGAGTCTGTGTAGAGAGGTTACAATGGAAGAGGTGAATCAAGCTCTTAGAGGGATTGATGATGATAAAGCTCCTGGAATTGATGGGTTTCAGTTTTTTTCAAAACAGCATGGCATTTTATTAAAGATGATGTGTTTAGAGCCATCCAAAAATTCTTCCAGTATGGGGTCTTTTGTAAGGCTATGAACTGCACATCCATTACACTTGTTCCTAAAGTTCCAAATCCCACTTTAGTAAAGGATTTTATACCCATTGCTTCTTGTTCTATGCTCTATAAAATAATTTCGAAAATCCTCAAAAGCTTCAGCTATATTTAATAACATACTCTCATACTGAGCCCGGTTAACATCCTTATGTAAAATTTCTAACAATTCAGCATAAGAATATATTTTCATTATATCATTATTTTTCATATAAGATTCTCTGAGGTTAATTCCTAAATTTTTTAAATTAACTCTACCGAGATTCTCTGGCATAAGTAAACCGAAGTTAACTAACTTTTGTTTATTTACTTTTATATAAGATATCATATGTTTTGATATTTTGAAGGGCTGATTCTGAAGTTTATTCATAACACTACATATTTCCTTATAACTATTACTGATATCAATATAGTAGTGATTGATATCCCCCGTGCTTAACAGATTGTAACGACTAATTGCACCAGTTATTCCACTTAAGTAACCACCTTTTAAGTCAGACAAATATTTAGGGTATAAACCTGATGGTAAAGCACTACCCCAAGATAACGGTTTACATACCATAGGTAAATTTAATTTAATTGGTAGTAATGATACATCAAAATTACGGATAGCATAAAGATTTTTAGGTAAATAATATTTACCCTTCTTCTTTTGAATAGGTACATTATTATTCTCAGAATTTTCTAATACCATTAGATTCCTATCAACAAAAAATTCAACTAATGCTACACCAATATGGTGTTTTTTAAATAAACTCTCATTTTTTTCATCTTCTTTTTCTATTTTACTTTGATATTTATGATTAACTAGTAAAACATGTGCTTTAACATGCCTGTCCAGGTGATCAATTAAAGTTGAAACACGAACCATGGATGAATCAGAGCGATATAAAATACAGATTACATAAACAATTAATGCTTCAAGTGTATATTGCCCTAACTCATTAAGTAATTCTAATTGTGGATATTGATCTTTTTTTAATTTTTCCATTAAATAATCCTTAGCATTCTTCTTATCAGGTATAATCATTAGACTCATAATGAGATTGCATGTGCTATTAATTGATTTTGCATCAAACTTCATTGTAAGATTTTCAATCTTCTCTTGCAACTCTCTTAATTTATCCTGATTATATGGTTTTGTTTCATTTGATTTGAAATCATTCAATATTTTAAATACTTCTTCTTTATACATTACTCTGTTAGATTTAGATTCATCGCCATCATTATTTTCAAGATTATCCAGGTAGAATTTATTCCAGAAATCAATGATGATCCTTTTTGTTTCATTAGATTTGTTATCATACGATATATAAACTGAATTGCCTATAAAATAAAAATATGGACTATTCATATTAGTTTTAAAATTACTAAATTTCGTCATAATTTTTGTTTTCTTTTAATATTTTGTTATGGATTTTTTCCTGTTTTTTAATTCAGGGGTCTTTACCACGTTCGTCTTCTTTAAGAGATTACAATATGTTTTGTTAATAAGAGAAACTAATATGTTATATAATAAGTAAAAAATGTTTGATAAATCAGTCATAGAGGGGTATCTCCAATAATCAAAGAAGATACATCAACTGAATACAGGCAAAGAGTAATAAAACTCTGGGATTTTACAAAGTGCCATACCCTATCAAACATATCCCCATAAAGACGCTCTAGCATATTTGATCTAGAGACAGACCTAAGTTATATTTTTTTAACTCTATAGTGTATGATATATCTTAGGGAGCTTTCTTACTTAGCGCTTGCGCTAAGGATCTAATCAGAGTCAACCTTGGATTTAAAAAAGCCCTTTTCCTTATTAGCCAGAGTACAAGCGTACTCTTTGATCTTTAGTAAAGGCGTATTAAGCCAAAAAAGCATTTTTTCGAACAGTCTCAACGCCCTCATTGAGAGTCGCTCCGCGAGACGTCCAGTAGTCTCTGACTTGGTCTTCGGAATCGTAAGTCTCAGCCCGTTCCCAGCTTGACTTGCTCTCAGGTTGGCCCTTCTACTGGACTAAGTAGTATTCCATTCGTGCAGTCGGTCTATGGGCTAGCCCATGGTACGGTCAGCTATGATATACTCAACTTCTTCTTTAGTAGGTTAGGTTCATCTACAACATCTGGTGGTGCCCTCGTGGGCACGTTCCTCTCTGGGTCGGTCTGGTCTAATCGAAGTCAACTGACTTACATGGAATACGGGGTGAGTTTTCACCGAGCCGGTCTCTTGAGTCTATAGGCGATCTTTTCTATCCGCTTCTCTACAGGGCCTACTTTCTTCTTTCTTCAGACCGGGCTAAGCCTGACGGTTGTTTAAGTAGGTTGGGCAGCTTTTGCTATCCTCCTGCCACCTCTTGGCAAAGTAGTCTGATGGGCAAGCTCCCTCCTGTCGCAGTGGTGTGGGGCGTCAGAGGCTGTTGCCCCGTGGCCAACTCGAAGGGGCTGAAGTTCGACGCAGAGCTTTTTGGTTGTTAAGTTATAGTAGTACTGAGCAATATTCAACAGCTCCAGTCCTTACTCTAACAAGTAAGCAAGTAAACTACCTTCTGGTTGGCATTAAAGTTCCTTAAGTAGCCTTCGAGGAATCCATTTTTTCTCCCCGTCTGAGCTTTCAAAGATATACCGACCGTAGGTATCTGACCATCAGATACCGACAGCCGTCTTCTAACATTACCTACTTTTAGGGGTTTTCCAAAATGTAATATAACATAAAAGCCCTTTTCATCATCAGAAACAACCGGATTTCCGGCCTCTTGCATTGCATTACCATAACGACAAGAAAAATTCATTAAAAAAAAGAAAGATTGCTCTTGTGACTTGGAATGAACCTTTCTCAGTGAAGGAAAGGAATAGCGATGGATTTTGATGGAGCATCCAGGAACAAGAAGATTCAACCGGACGACGAATTCTTACGTGGTCCAAGGAAAGAAAAGGCCCGCTTCTACGATTTCATCTATATTGAATCTTAATATAAGAATAGCTTATATAGTCATGATTCAATTCAGGTCCACTGACTTTTGATTGATTTCTCATTTTTCGGATCTGATTGGAACAATGGAGAAGGAGGAAGACTTTAGCGATTCATAATAGGATATCTTGAATATCTATGTCCCAGAACATAAAAAATTTTTAATGAAGACTAAGACAGGAGTTTCGTGGAAGCCTTTTCTCGGATTTGATTTGAAGTGATCACTTAAGCCTCTTTCTTAGGGCCTTTAAAGAGTGCGACTCTACCGCTTTTAAAAAAGAAAAGGCCTATTTGTATTTGATTCAATTCATGAATTAGCCTACTTTACTATGAGTATACTGGAATTCTATATTATATATATAATAAAAAAGAGTATATCATTCGTCTTTCTGTTACAACACGGCGAAACTAAATGGTTCTAATAAATAGAATGAAAAAAAAAGAAGAATTTTTAGGCTATAGACCTTATTTTCCTGGGATTGTAGTTCAATCGGTTAGAGCACCGCCCTGTCAAGGCGGAAGCTGCGGGTTCGAGCCCCGTCAGTCCCGACCTAGGCGCTGCAAGCGATCAATTCATCTCTCCATCTTCTGTGAAGAGGGGAGAAAAAGAGTAGGATCTAATTCCCAGCGGGAGGATCCTTCTTTTCTTTCGGATTTTTCATCAAAAAAATGGAAA
>NC_080057.1:17649461-17706708 GCF_026212465.1 Amaranthus tricolor
CTTATACCTCCATTCATTTAGGTATAATTTCCATTCCATTTAGATAGTCTTATAACCAAAATCATTCATCATTGGCCAAATTATGAATACAAATAATATCCAAATACCAAACACGCCCCCTATAGACTCCTGATAAAGTAGAAGAATCTCTTGGTAAGATCAAAGAAAGGACTTTTTCTTCCGCCGTAAAGAATTCTTCCAAAAATTCTGAACCTAATCTTTTCAAAAAAGCACGTACAGTACTTTTATGTTTACGAGACAAAGTTCTAGCACAAGAAAGTCGAAGTATATATTTTATTCGATATAAACTTTTTTTTCTTGAAGAGCCACTATAATAATGAGAAAGATTTCGGCATATACGTCCAAATCGGTCAATAATATCAGCATCGGATAAATCGGTCCAGACCGACTTACTAATGGGATGACCTAATCCATTACAAAATTTTGCTTTAGCCAACGAGCCAACCAGAGGAATAATTGGAACTATGGTATCAAACTTCTTAATAATATTATCTACTATAAATGAATTTTCTAACATTTGACTCCGTATTACTGAAGAATTGAGTCCCACATTTGAAATAAAACCCATAAAGTCGAGGGAATAGTTTGATAATTGATTGATATAGATTCTTCTTGGTTGAGACCACACAGAAAAATGACATTGCCAGAAAGCAATAAAGTAATATTTCCATTTATACATCAGAAAGGATGTCCCTTTTGAAGACAGAAGGCATTTTCCTTGATACCGAACATAATGCAGAAAAGGTTCTTTGAAAAGCCATAGGATAACCCCAAAAACCTTAACTTTGACTTTTACTAGATATTTTAGCTTTCCGTAAAAATGGATTCGTTCAAGAAGGGCTCCAAAAGACGTTGATCGTAAATAAGAGGATTGCTTGCGTAGAATAACAAAAAGGGATTCGTATTCATATACAACAAGATTATATAGGAACAAAAATAATCTTCGATTCCTTTTTGAAAAAGGGGAAATGGATTCTTTTGGCCGAATAAGACTATTCCAATTACGATACTCGTAAAGAAAGTATCGTAATAAATGCAAGGAAGAGGCATCTTTCAACCAATAGCGAAGAGTTTGAACCAAGATTTCTAGATGGGCAGGGTAAGGTATTAATATATCTAACACATAATTTAAATGTAAGAATTTGTCCTCTAAAAAAGGAAATATTGAATGAATTGATCTCAAATTTTTAGATTCTACTATTTCTTTTCCTTCTAGGGACCATATTAATAGTAGGGAAAATGGAATTTCCACAATGACTGCAAAACCTTCTGTTATCATTTGGGAATACAAATTCTTTTTGTGTTTGTGCCCAAAAATTTCATTTTGGTTCGAATCATTAACAGAAAGAATAAAATGATTCTGTTGATACATTCGAGTAATTAAACGTTTTACAATTAGTAAACTGTATTTCTTGTCGATCGCATTTTCCAACAAAATCAATTTATTTAAAGCATGATCATATGCAAATACATAAATATATTCCTGAAAGATAAGTGGATAGAAAAAGTTATGTTGCCAAGACCTATCTAGTTCTCTATGTCCTTGTAATTTTTCCATTTCAATTTAGACCGAAAACAAAAGTAAAAATAGAGGGTTTCTTGGATTATCAAATGATACATAGTGCGATACAGTCAAAACAAGGCATTTTATTACGAAAAAATGGATACCCCGGAAACGGCTAAATGCATCCGCGGACTTTTCTACCTTTTTCCATCTAATTGGTTTTTTTCTTTTTTTTATAAGATAAAAGATGGTTAGAAATCCTTTATTTTTTCAACCCAATCGCTCTTTTGATTTTGGAATTAAAGTATTTTATCAATATACTCTTTCTTCTACACATTCATTTCCATCTCTTTAATGGAGAATGGATAATCGAATAGTTAGGATTCACTATAAAAAAACAAAGGATCCACTCGTGGGAGAATCCTTTCCCGCATCAGGCACTAATTTTTTTTAACGTCTAATTAGATCGGGAAATCATTCAAATTATGAAGATAAGCTCGTTGTTCTTTCTTTCCTCAGAATTTGAACCCTAGGGCTCGATCCATTTATTCAATCGACCCAACTTTGCTTTGAAGTCCTTTCGTTCCCTTCCAAAAATTCAAATAGAATTTTGTACCAATTTGGTAAGAATGAAATATTCTCCGAATTTTATATTTTTTATATTTTATATTGATACGACATGCTCTTTTTTCCATTCATTTCCGTTCAGGATCAGTCGTGGTCTTATAAACTAAACTCTACCGATGATGTAGACGAATTCCTTGCTTCATCCGAATATGTAAAAGATTGTAGCCGCACTTAAAAGCCGAGTACTCTACCATTGAGTTAGCAACCCGAAAAAGAGATATGTTATGTAGATACAATCGAGATAAAAATAAAATGAATTGGAATCAAAACTTTGAATTAGCAAGAAATCAAAACAAAAGTTGCTAATTGAGTCAGAACTTAAAACCAACCAGATCCGATGACAATACAAAAAATTTTTAGAGAAAATACATTTTTAAAACAAATATTCTCCTTTTTTGGATACAAATTATATATCGCAAAAAATTCAACCTATTTATTGGGCGGAAGACAGAAAGAAACCATTTCATTTTTTTTATTTCATTATTTATTTTGACTTCAAAATTGAATTATATTTGTTCAATATACTCTTGTCAATATGAATATTAAAAAAATTTAATTACAATTTTAAGTACAACGTAGAAAGAAAAAAATGCAAATGAAATTCGAAATACAACTTTCTTTTTAATTTATTTTTAGAAGGAGAAATATATATAAATAGAAAATAGAATAATATATTTTATTTTACTAAATATATATATATTTTTAAGATAATAATTATTATTAACGTAATTAATATTATTAACGTAATTAATATATAAAATATATAGAGAGATTTTCGTTAGTTATTAGTTAATAGAATAATTTTATTATTATTATTTATAGTATTATTAATATTAAAATTATAGAAATATGATATTGTATATATCGTATTTTAAAAGCGAAGTACAAACAAAAGGGAAATATATAAGAAAATTTTTGTGTTGGATTGGCACTACATAAAAAAAAAAAAATAGACAGGACGAGAATAAGGAATAAAAAAATTCTACCAAACTACCACCACATTATCTTTGTTTTTTAGTTCATTAAGTGAACTTTGTTTGATTAAGGCGAAATTCCTTAAAAACCTCCGCCCTCTTGAAAATATCATAGACAGTCTCTGTAGGTTGAGCACCTTTTTCAAGAAAATCTAGAATAGCAGGAACATTTAAATAAGTTTGATTTTTGATCGGATCATAAAAACCCACTTTCTGCAAATCTCTTCCCTCTCTTCGGGACCGAACATCAATTGCAATAATTCGATAGACGGCTCATTGGGATAGATTAGATCAACAATACCCCCCCTGGAAACGTATAGGAGGTTTTCTCCTCGTACGGCTCGAGAAAAATGATTCAAGGTTTAGGTATATAAATAATTAAATAAATCCCTAAAATACTGAAATGAATTAAACTACGAATTTAATCCTTGTCATTTCTTTATTTCCTAAAAAATCATTTGTATACTCATAACTCAAGTTGAATAACTCTTAAATAGCTCAAAAGAAAATCCTTTGGCATTTCATTTATCATTTATTGAGCAGTCTCAAATACCCTTTTGTCTCATTTAGAATCCATTTGAATTCGGTATTCTGATCCAAATCCAATTATTGCGACAATTAACAATTAGAAAGGGTATTTTCTTGTTCCGGAAATCTTTATCTTTTTTTTTTGAATCATTGGGTTTAGACATTACTTCGTAGATTTTTAATCCTTTCAAAAATGGCAGCAACATGCCTTTTTGTTATTTCTTTCTATCAAAAAATCAAATCATACGAACGGCGGATTCCCCACGATATATATCGAATAAGGTCTTATCAATTCCAACAAAAGATTTTCTTTTAGGATTTGAAACTTTTTTTTATTTTAATCCTTTCGATTTCTCTGTCAAAGATATCCTTACGAAGTTGTTAAAACTTATTGATTAACACTAACCCTAGACCCTTCTCTTTTCCCTTGAGAAATAACTCAATACTTTACTACTCGAGCTCCATCATGTACTAGTTCCATTACATCCGAACAAAAAATGCAATGCCGCTTCGAGTGGAACAGAGCAAAGGATGTCGAGTCAAGAGCATCCTTTCTTATAGAATAGAATGATGGATATAAGAATCCACACCAGATCATGTCCTTCAAGTCGCACGTTGCTTTCTACCACATCGTTTCAAACGAAGTTTCACCATAACATTCCTCAAATTTGGAACCGGTATGCGGTTGATTCAATTATGGAATCATGAATAGTCATTGGTTCAGTCAGGACAGTCAATACATATATATTATATGGAATATATCTTAAGTTATTATATTATTTAGTAATGGAATGTTTATTTAGTAATGGAATGTTTATTTAGTAATGGAATGTTAATTTTTTTTACAATTTACAATACAATAAAAATAAAGATGACATCGCTAAGCAATCAAAATCTATCTTTCTTTTTGAGTTTAATATAATAAAAATAATCAATAAAAGAAATCGAAATTGAATAATATATTAGATTGGTATTAGATTGGAAAAATCCAAGTTCGTTTCCAGGATGAAGCAAAAAAAACTAAATTAACTTCGTAACTTCTATTTCTATATTATATATGTCTATATTATATATGAATATTTATAGAGGATGTATATCTGATTAAAGGAATACTTTTTTTTGGAATTCAAATTTGATGAAATGTGAAAAAAAAAAAGATAAGATTCATTTTCGTTAAAATCATTAGTAGTTAGTAGAAAGAATACAATTCTATTTTAAACCTTATAAACAGAAAAATACAATCTTAAATTACATATATTCTGGGACGGAAGGATTCGAACCTCCGAATAGCGGGACCAAAACCCGATGCCTTACCACTTGGCCACGCCCCAATTCGATTTCTATTCAACATTAATAAACCCTAATATTGTTATTGATTGTTCGTCAATTCCAGCCTAACTATCAAAACACAAAAAATCAACTTGATTCTGTTGTTAGAATTTTGACACGTGTAGATATAGAATTCAAATGAATTTATTGATCATTACACAGAATTCCATTAAGATATTGTATGAAAGTAAAATTTCTTCTATTCTCCATTGAGAATAGAAGGTTTTTTGATTGAGTGAGTAAGTTAAAAAAAAGAACGATTTTTTTCTTCATTTTTTTTTATATCAATAACTCAACCAAAATGCAATAAAAAAAAATGTCTGTTATGCTTAATATCTTTAGTTTGATCTGTCTTAATTCGGCCCTTTATTCGAGTAGTTTTTTCTTTGCCAAATTACCGGAGGCCTACGCTTTTTTGAGTCCAATTGTAGATTTTATGCCAGTCATACCTCTACTCTTTTTTCTCTTAGCCTTTGTTTGGCAAGCTGCTGTAAGTTTTCGATGAGATCTTTCATCTTGTCCTAAAAAAATGAATGATTTTTTCGAGAAAAATTATTCTAATATTAGAATAAAAATTCTTTTAATATTAGAATAATAAATATCATTTCAAATTCTATTTTATATTATAGGATATATGGTATAAAAATAGAGAATCTATTCTCTTTTTTCCAAAAAAAATAATCTTGGAGATTGTGTAATGCTTACTCTCAAACTTTTTGTTTACACAGTAGTAATATTTTTTGTTTCTCTTTTCATTTTCGGATTCCTATCTAATGATCCAGGACGTAATCCTGGGCGCGAAGAATAAGACTAAAAAGGGGTTATTTGCTTTATTTTTCATCTATCTTTTTTTTTTTTCAAAATAGAATTATATATAATTCTATTTTGTATAATTCTATTTTGAAAAAAAAAAGATAGAATAAATTCAAAAGAGAAATCAAATAATAAGATTCAGTTATCAATGGAAACGGAAAGAGAGGGATTCGAACCCTCGGTACGAATAACTCGTACAACGGATTAGCAATCCGACGCTTTCGTCCACTCAGCCATCTCTCCCCGTTGAAAATAGTAATAGTCAAATATTAAATAAAAAATTTCGAAAAATTTGAAAATTATGTAAAAAATATGTAATAAACTCAAATTAATTAGACTAAAATAAAAAAATTCAAAATATATATAATCTATATATAACCAAAATATATAATATATATATAACACAATATTATATATAACATAATATATATATACAAAATATACAAGTTGTATTGTGTAAGACAACATTAAGTACAAGTTTTATTTGAAATTTTCATAATTATATTAAAAATTAATATTAAAAATTAAAAAGAAAAAAAAAGACTGAATATTTAATATTAATTAATAGAAAAATAGAATATTTAATTAAATACTTCTTCGCCCGAAAGGGACTCTTTTTTGATTCCCACGGCCTGGCCTGATCAATACCTCGCCAGGCCCTTTTTGTTTTAATGAATTCTAGGGATTCTATAGAATAAAGAAAATGATTTAGTTGATAATGATCATAAAAAATTCCTTCAAGAAAAAATAGAACTTTTTTTTTTTAGTTATTTAACTATAACTTTTTAAAATCTGATTAAAACTCATAAAATCCTCCTACAAAAAGTGTCAATACTCTAAATTTCATGATTCTTTTCGAATCCTGTCTTGATTACATCCAATTTCAGTGTTCGACAAAAGTTTTATTTGGATACAATAATCCAACTGTAGCGGGTATAGTTTAGTGGTAAAAGTGTGATTCGTTCTATTAACCCCTTAATAGTTAAGGGGTCTACCGGTTTGATTACTATTCCGATCAAAAACTTTATTTCTTAAAAGGAATTAATCCTTTCCCTCTCAATGAAAAAATTGAGGAAAATTATACATTCTCGTGATTTGGATCCAAAACTCAATTATATTAGAAAGTGGAATTTTTGGATTATGAAGTTACGAAACATAAAATTTTGTTGAATTGGATGAATACTTCCAATTGAATGAGTATAAGGAAGAGATCTATGGATAAAGATAGAAAAAAGGGTTTCTAATCGTAACTAAATCTTCTAGTTTTTTATAGAGAAGCAAAATAGCTATTAAATGATGACTTTAGTTTACTAGAGGCTTCAATCAACATATTTCTTTTTTTAGCTTAGCTCGGTAGAAACAAAAGACTTTTCCTTAGGATTCTCTCAAATAGAAATAGAGAACGAAGTAACTAGAAAGATTGTTAGAATCGCCTCTTCTAGAGGGATCATCTAGAAAGTAAGTTGTTTTGAATTGAATGCATTCATGCAAAAAACTGACATAGATGTTATGGGTGATTTTTTCTTTTGTAATTTTATTCCCGCCTTAGATTAGGGTCTGGGAATTGCTCCTTTTTCCATAAAGGAGCCGAATGAAACCAAAGTTTCATGTTCGGTTTTGAATTAGAGACGTTAAAATTCATAAATCAACGTCGACTATAACCCCTAGCCTTCCAAGCTAACGATGCGGGTTCGATTCCCGCTACCCGCTCCCTTCTGTATTAATTAATGCATCATTGAATTAAATACGCAATTCAAACAAAAAATTCACATCTCCCATCACATACAATCCGATTCTTTTTTGGAAACACAAAATAAGAAAAAATCCGAAAAATCGGAATGAAAAGCGTCCATAGTCTAATGGATAGGACATGGGTCTTCTAAACCTTGGGTATAGGTTCAAATCCTATTGGACGCAATTTATTTCCATATATTTTTTTTAGATATCCATGTGAAAAAGGGTATTTTCTTTTTTATTTAATAATACAAAAAATTCAGAGGGTTCAGAGGGATGGATTTCTTTACGCTTGTTCCTGAAGTCGAAAGCGTTCCATCTGTTCTTGAATAGCTTCTTTTAAAAGGGCTTCTGCGTCTTCAGTAAATGTCTTGGTAGAAGATATAATTTCTTGGAACTCCGGTTTATTAGTTTTTACATAAGTACGTAATTCAACAATAAATTTCCTTACTTGCTCAAGTTCTAATGAATCAAGATAACCATTCGTTCCGGTATATATAGTCAATACCTGTTCTTCGACCTTGAGAGGAGCTGATTGGGGTTGTTTCAGTAATTCACGTAATCGTTGCCCTCTTGCCAACTGATTCTGAGTAGCTTTATCAAGATCAGAAGCAAATTGGGCAAAGGCTTCTAATTCTGCAAATTGGGCCAGTTCCAGTTTTAATTTACCAGCTACTTGTTTCATAGCTTTAATTTGAGCTGCGGACCCCACCCTAGAAACAGAAATACCCACATTAATTGCTGGTCTGATTCCAGCATTGAATAGATCGGCGGATAAAAATATTTGTCCATCTGTAATGGAAATTACATTCGTAGGAATATAAGCCGAAACATCTCCTGATTGGGTCTCGACTATTGGTAAAGCAGTCATACTTCCTTCACCTAAACGAGAACTTAATTTAGCGGCTCTTTCCAAAAGTCGTGAATGCAAATAAAAAACATCTCCTGGATAAGCTTCACGACCAGGCGGTCTTCGTAATAGAAGAGACATTTGGCGATAGGCTTGTGCTTGTTTGGAAAGATCATCATAAATGATTAAAGTGTGTCGTTCACGGTACATAAAATATTCCGCCAGCGCCGCTCCGGTATAAGGAGCCAGATACTGTAATGTAGCGGGGGAATCCGCTGTTTCGGCTACCACAATAGTGTACTCCATTGCTCCCCTTTCCTGGAAGGTAGTAACTACCTGCGCCACAGAAGATGCTTTTTGACCAATAGCTACATAAACACATATTACATTTTGTCCTTGTTGATTAAGAATCGTATCTGTGGCTACGGCTGTTTTACCAGTTTGTCTATCCCCAATAATTAATTCTCGCTGGCCACGTCCTACAGGGATCATTGAATCAATAGCAATAAGTCCGGTTTGAAGAGGCTCATATACGGAACGTCTCGAAATAATACCGGGAGCGGGAGATTCAATTAACCGAGATTCCGAAGCCGAAATTTCACCCCTACCATCAATAGGTTTAGCTAGGGCATTTATAACACGACCCAAATAAGCTTCACTCACAGGTATCTGAGCAATTCTTCCTGTTGCTTTTACAGAACTTCCTTCTTGTATCAGCAAACCATCACCCATTAATACAACACCAACATTATTGGATTCCAAATTCAAAGCAATGCCTATTGTCCCCTCTTGAAATTCTACTAATTCACCTGCCATTACTTCATCAAGACCGTGAATACGAGCAATGCCGTCACCTACTTGAAGTACGGTACCGGTATTTACAACCTTTACTTCTCGATTATATTGTTCAATACGTTCACGGATAATATTGCTAATTTCGTCTGCTCGAATGGTTACCATGAGTCTTTCTTAATTCTTTATTTCTTTCTTTTTTTTTTTTTTATTATTGGAAACAAAAAAATAATACCTACAATCGAATAGAAGGACTAATCGGTTATTTCGTTCATCGCACCAAACATGCCAATATTAGCGTTGATGGTCCGTAAATGTAATTCGTTGTTTAAACAACTATTCAGAGTTCCTAGAGCTCCTTGTAAGGCTTGTTGGAAAACCCGTTGTCGGACTTGATTAATCGCTTTTTGTTGTTCAAACTGAATGGTCTCATTTTTGTAATTTTCTAATTGTTCTAAAGTTTTATAAGTTGAATTAATCAAATTGATTTTTTCGCGTTCTATTTCAGAATATCCATTCACTCGAAACTGATCCGCTTCCATTTCGACTTTTTTTAAACGAGCCCTGGCTTTTTCAAGCTGTTCAATGGCTTTTCCGCGTAGTTCTTCTGAATTTCGAATAGTACTCAAGATTCTCTGTTTTCGATTATCTAATAAATCATTTAATGAAAGTAGATTATCTTTCCATTCATTTCAAAACGTTCATGATCCCTTCCCGAACCAAACTTGAATCTTTCAATTCATTTGGCTCTCACGCTCAATTACTTCAATTATTTCGGGCAAATTTCCATACCTTTTTTGAATGTAATGAACCTATCCTCTCTTCTCTGGTCATGTTCCACAAAAAATGGAAACGAATCACTAATCAAGACTAGAATATTTGGAGGACTCTTCTGACCCAAACAAAAAAATAGAAATATATTTATATATTTTAAGTATTAAATATAAGTATTAAGTAATTGTCAGCAAAGTTGTTTTTTTTCTTCAAATCCAATTTTTTTTTACTTTATACGTAGGTCGTCGACTCAGCCTTTGGCATTTATTTACTTAAAATATATTCTTAAGTAAATAAAAAGGATAAACCTTTTTCCAATACCAATAAAAAAAGAAAAAAAGGATTCAAATCTTTTTATCGACATGAGTGTTATATATCGAAAAATTTATAACGATTTTAAAATACGTCTCGGTATTAAGTATCAATATAATGGTAGTAAAGAATACCCTGCTGTGCTTCGACTTCAAACAATTTAAGCTTTAACCATGTTAATGGTCCTACATTATTGGTTAATAGAGAATCAAAGTATATTTCCCAACAAATCACGAAATGCTATGGTTCTTACATATGATTTCTTTATTTATTATTGATTCAGAAGTCATTCGTGAAATCATGCACCTTAGAATTTCGCTTTAATTATAAAGACAAAAAGAGGTACAGTTGGTTGAATCCAACCTATTTTTGAAATAAACAACCCGCACACACTCCCTTTCCAAAAAAAATCAATACACCAAGAACTACACTTAGATTTATTAGATTTGTTGCTAAAATATCGGTATTAAACCCGAAACTCCCGGCGGATGGCCAGTGACCCAAGAAAACGAAAGAATCGGTTACATTTTTCATATGATCTCCTCTTATAAATAAACTACAAAAATCATTGTATTATTTCACTTCGTTGGTACTTAATAAATATAAAATAAATAAAAAAAGTTTTGAAAAATTATTTTTTATTTATTTTATATTGAGATTCCCTAATTTCCAATAAGAATAATACTTCATTTTTTGGAATAGAATTCTTAATATTAATTAGGTACTAGGTTTCATGCGAATTGCGAAATACCTCCTTTGTTGCAAGACTTCGCCTTGGAACTTACGAAGGGGAAGGAAGGAAGAAAGCGAGTGGGTAACACTAATTCTTCATCCTCAAATAAGTCCTTCCCGTGGGTTATTTTCGCAACGAATGAGTAATTGTGTAGGAGCGATATTTTACTATAAATGTGAAAAAGCAACCTGCAAATCCAAGACTATAAAAGAAATATGTATTTATCATATTTCTTTTTTGAGATTAAACAAAAGGATTCGCAAATAAAAGCGCTAATGCTACAACCAATCCATAAATTGTTAAAGCTTCCATAAAAGCTAAACTAAGTAATAAAGTACCTCGTATTTTTCCCTCTGCTTCGGGCTGTCTCGCAATACCTTCTACAGCTTGTCCCGCAGCAGTACCTTGACCAACTCCAGGTCCAATAGAAGCAAGCCCTACAGCCAATCCAGCAGCAATAACGGAAGCGGCAGAAATCAATGGATTCATGATAAGTTCCTCACACACAAAAAAAAGAAATGGTTAATGATACAATCAACCAATGCATTAGGACTTAATTATTCCGTTAGTAATATTCATCCAGTCGAAATAACTAAAATAAAAACGCCAAATTGAAATAATAAATAATAATATTATTGAATCATTCGATCATTAGAAAGACTTAATCTTTTTTTAGTTCCTATTTGTTGAGTCTTTCTGAATTAATACAACCCGAGTTTTCCATTTATTTTTTCTAATCATTAATCATTCTTCGATCTTTTTCGTTATTTGATCTGTTTATTCATTCAATTCGCAGTCCTAAACAAAACGGAAGGACTTCAGTTTGGTATCCGAAATTTAAGAAATTTAAGTAGGGCAAATGAAATATTCATTCATATATAACTTGCCAATCTCTAATATAAAATATACATATGTTTCTTCAATAACGTAAACCGGCGATTCTATTTTTAATTCAATCGGATTTTCTAATCATTCTTCGAACCATCTAATCTGCAAGAATTAACTTAAATAGTCATTAGATTCCACATACCTGCGGCACCCCCTCTCTACTAACCAACGCCTTCTTTTCTTTTTTATTTTACACTTCTCGCTCGAATCTTTTTTTTTCTATTCCGGTTAGACTGTATGAATTTTGACATTTATATGTTCTAGATAACATAGATTATCTTGATAGAATATCTTGATACATAGATATATTACCTGGATCTAAACTAAACGATAGACTCTTCCTAACACTAATCAATGATGACCCTCCATGGATTCGCCTATATAAGCTGCAGCTAAAGTTGCAAAAATAAGAGCCTGAATACCACTTGTAAATAATCCAAGAAACATCACAGGTATAGGAACCACTAAAGGTACTAAAGAAACAAGAACAACAACTACTAATTCATCCGCTAATATATTTCCGAAAAGTCGAAAACTAAGTGATAGAGGTTTTGTGAAATCTTCTAAGATGTTAATGGGTAAAAGAATTGGGGTTGGTTGAATGTATTTACCAAAATAACTTAATCCTCTTTTTGTAAGACCCGCATAGAAATAGGCTACTGACGTGAGTAAAGCTAAAGCAACAGTCGTATTTATATCATTGGTGGGTGCGGCTAACTCCCCATGAGGTAATTGTATGATTTTCCAAGGCAAAAGAGCCCCTGACCAATTCGAAACAAAAATAAATAGAAACATAGTCCCAATAAAGGGAACCCAAGGACGATACTCTTCTCCAATTTGAGTTTTGCTCACGTCTCGAATGAATTCAAGGACATATTCAAAGAAATTTTGACCGCCAGTCGGAATAGTTTGTGGACTCCGAACAGCTATAGCAGCTGAACCTAATAAGATAGCAATTACAACCCAAGAAGTTATAAGTACTTGACCATGAATTTGGAAACCTCCTATTTGCCAATAGAAATGTTGGCCTACTTCCACACCAGATATATCATATAACCCCTTTAGTGTGTTAAGTGAATATGATGGAATATTCATATTGTCCTCTGACAGAAATATAACTTAAAAAAAAAATTATTTTGATTCAACCATCGCTTTCTCGACTTGTTTACTTTAATTTTCTATTTAAAATACCGATTAATTAAATAAAATTAAATAATATCATATTCCAAGTTTTTAACTAGTTTTTGAGATTCAGGATATAGGAACCGATATAGAACTTAGCAAATCCGTTTTTGATTTTATTATGAATCAAGGATTTCTTATATAGCTAGAGCGACCTTCACAAATTGCAAATACTAATTTAGTAAGAATTAATCGAATTGAAGCTATAGCGTCATCGTTTGCCGGAATCGAAATATCTGCGAGATCCGGGTCACAATTTGTATCGATTAAACAAATCGTTGGAATTCCCAAAGTAATACATTCTCGAAGGGCTGTATATTCTTCTTGTTGATCAACGATGATTACAATATCCGGTAATCCTGTCATATACTTGATCCCGCCCAAATATGTTTGCAAGTGAGATAATTGTCTCTTCACCACGGCTGCGTCTCTCTTTGGAAGACGAGCGAGTCTCCCTGTCTTTTGTTCCATTCTCAAGTCCCTGAATTTTTGAAGTCGCGTTTCTGTCGTGGACCAATTCGTTAACATACCCCCCAGCCACTTTTTATTAACATAATGACAGCGAGCCCTTATTGCAGCCCATGCTACTGAATCAGCTGCTTTATTTTTTGTCCCTACAATTAAAAATTGTTTTCCTCTACTTGATGCATCAAAAACTAAATCACAAGCCTCTGATAAAAAACGAGCAGTTCTAGTAAGATTTATAATATGAATACCTTTACATTTTGTAGAGATATAAGGCGACATTCTAGGATTCCATTTACGAGTACCGTGACCAAAATGAACTCCCGCTTCCATCATCTCTTCCAAATTGATGTTCCAATATCTTCTTGTCATTTCTCCCCACACTTTCTCTTTTTTTTATTTTTTTAATAAAGAGATGAGGTATTCTGAAATAAATAATTGTTCCAAGGGAACCTTCTTTTCTACCACGGATTGGCCATTGATATACAACGCAAACCATTAATTCCTTTCTATTTCGTTATTTTTTGAATTTCTTTATTTTTTTACTAATTTTTTTATTACTAAATTAAATAACCATAACAAATACATAAAAGATAAAAAAGATGAATCTATTCTATTAAACCCCAAAAATCATTGTTGTTTTGATCTATCACAGAAATTCTTTGAAAGATAAGAATCAAATAATTCTCTGTGGTAAAACAAAATATCTCTCATTTCTCCCTCGAATAGATTCTTTTTTTTTGTTTTCAACGGAATACCCTTATGTTGACTTGAATGGTGTACGACTCCTTTGAATCCGGTCCCAACAGGTATCATTCCCCCTAGAACAACATTTTCTTTTAGTCCTTTCAACCAATCGATACGGCCCCGGAGAGCCGCTTTTGCTAAAACTCGAGCAGTTTCCTGAAAACTCGCTTCGGATATAAAACTTTGCGTATTCAAAGATGCTCGAGTTATTCCCAATAAGGTAGCTCGATAACATATTGCTTCGTCCAAAGCGCGCCCCGTTCGTTCTGCCCGAAACAATCCAATAAGTTCTCCGGGCAAAAAAACATTAGACATTCCATCTTCTGAAACCAAGACTTTTGATGTTATTTGACGTACAATAATTTCTATATGCCTATTATGTATCTGCACCCCTTGTGATCGATAAACCTTTTGGATCTTATTAACCAAAGAGATACGACTTTGCGCTATAGTTAGCTCAGCCCCAATCAAGAATCCCCAAGGAATTCCAAGAATTCGTCTTATACGTTCGTTCCAACCATCAATCCTCTTTTCTAGATTCATAGATATTGAATCAATGGAACGAACTTCTAAAACTTGTTCCACCTTTGGAAGACCTTGCGTTATGTCACCAGACCTCGATTTTTCATATATAAATGTAACTAATGTATCCCCCTCATAAACGATTGATCCATAATGACCATGAACTGTTGCTCCCGGAGTAGCCAAATAGGGCTTAGCCAATCTTATTACTACGGAGTCAAATTGAACAATTATAACTTGACCCGATTTTAAGTATGGTCCATTTTTGGTCATACATACATTTTCACAAACAAATTGTCCAAGATAAATTTTTGTGGATGTCTCTTCACAAAAATTATAATGAAGAAAATACCAATTCAATTTTAATGGATTCAAAATGATGTTACTGCATGGATCGGGATTATAAATTTTTCCATTTTCATCCATTAAATAATACGGAAATTTAATTAGTTGAAAGGTTTGTTTTAAATTGTCAAGTTGCAAATAATTAATTACCGAGATCTGATTATGAGTTATTAAATGGTAAAATGAAAAAAAATGAGAAATTGGAAGGGCTGTCCCTAAAGAACCAAACGAATTCCTAATTAAACTTAGGGAATCTTTTTGAATTGATTCTTTGTGAGATTTTACACCTTTGGATGGGAATGGACCTATTCGAAAACATTTGGATGATGACAAAATTATACAAAATTGAGATTCTTTGTTTATACCCAACAACGTACGAACAGTTCCTTGATTTTGGTTAAATGATTGTTGAAGTTTTGTCTTTGAATAAATGGAATAAAATGGATTCATATTGGTATGATTTGATCCCTCATTTTTTTCTGATAATGGATCATCTCGTTTCCCGATATACGAAATATGGGATTTCACTAAATGGATCCTTAGAAAATCTCGAATCATACCGTTTGTTTTTACTTCAACAAAAGAAGCACGGGCCTCTTCAATAGAAGAACTTTTTTTATTTTGATTCCAATTCAATACTAAACAAGTACGTACTAATTGAATACTTGTGTCAGAAATTTCTCGAGTGGCTTTGCCATTTCCATAAAGGATATAATTGACAACTCGAAGTTGCACATTATCCCTTTCCTGCAACAAATACTGAGGGAAAAGTGTTGTTAAATTGATACCGTCCGTTATTTCATATGGGACTACGGGTCGAACCAAAACAAAAGATTTTTTCTTAGTAGGGGTGATCCGTTGGACATAGATCCAATTTTTCAAATCTTTTGAGTCCTTGGAATTTGTTCTGCCTGGTGGTATCAAAATGCCACTATGTCGGGATATTTTATCTGTCTCCCCAGGAAAATGTATATCTCCAGAAAAAATTTTAAGTTCAATCTTTTTTTTTTTCCTCTCCACTCGGACCACTCCGCCCACTCGGCTTCTTGTATTTAAAGTGATTTGTGTATCTACTCCAATGATACTATTGTTGCGTACCATTATGGACGAAGATCCGGGTAAGATATGAACTTCTTCGGGAATGAAAAAAAACCGATCTACTTTCATTTGGTATTTTGGTCGAAATTCTTTGACTCCTCGATACTCAATCAAATCCTCTTTTTTAACGATTGAATGCATTTCTGTAGTCCCATATTTAGTAATTCCCGAACTCTTTCTTCGGTATCGAGGATCATCGAAATAAGCAAAAATACTATTTCTACGAAAAATACCATTTATAGGTATTTCAATTGAGAGACCAGAACGGTACCTTAAGTCTTTTTCTCGTTCTTGATTCGATTGAAATGGAATAATGAATCTATTTCTTCGTTTCTTTGCCAATAAATCAGAATTTTTTGCAGGATATATGAGATTAAGTTCGGAATAATCAGGAATCCTATCCTCTTTTTTACTAAAAGAGTCCGATAATTTCTCTTTTATTTGATCATTAATGACTGAGGGGTTAGAAATATCTATTTGTTCGAAAGAAAGAGAATGAATGTTCGTTTGATCTTGATCCTTGGAGAGCGAAAAGGGGACTACACTCGATCTGTACGGCCTTCCGGATAATATCCATAAATGACTTGTTTTTGGTAAGAGATGAACATTACCGTATGTAAATTCGGGTGCATGGTACACATCGGTACTCCAGTGCATTTCTCCTTCTGAGTCCGAATAAATATGTTTTCGAACCCTTTCCTTAAAATTCAAGTTAAATGTCCCCGCGCGAATTTCAGCAATCACTTGTTCGGATTCAACATATTGATTGTTTTGAACTAAAAGAAAACTTTTGGGCGGAATATTTACATTATGTAGAGTATCTTCACTCTCAATAGTGACATACAAGTCGATATAACATAGAAAGGCGGGATGTCCATGACGTGTACGTGTGGGATGAACTAAATCCTCATTGAATTGGATTTTTCCATTAGAAGGGGCTCGTACATGTTCTGCAGTACCCCCTGTGAATACTCCGCCCGTATGAAAAGTTCTTAATGTTAGTTGAGTACCAGGTTCCCCAATAGATTGACCCGCAATAATACCCACAGCTTCTCCCAATTCAACCAGGTCGCCGTGAGTCGGACTCCGGCCATAGCATAATCGACAGATCCAAGATGCACTCCTACAAGTAAAAGGAGTTCGAATGGATACTGGTTGGGTTCGAAGCGTTATGAATCGGTTGACAAGTCCAACCCCGATATCTTGGTTTCGGGTGGCAATGCACCGTGAACCCATATATATATCATCTGCTAATACACGACCGATTAATGTTTGGATAAAAATTCTTTCCGGCATTATGCCGTTCCGAGAAGTTACAGAAATACCTCGAATAGTGCCACAATCCGTTCTACGTACAACAATATGTTGAACTACTTCGACAAGCCTTCGCGTGAGATATCCAGCGTCTGATGTTCGTACAGCAGTATCCACAACTCCTTTGCGGGCTCCGTAGCAAGAAATGATATATTCTGTTAAAGAGAGTCCTTCGCGTAAATTGCTTTGAATAGGTAAATCAATCATTTGTCCTTGTGGATCTGACATTAATCCTCTCATACCTACTAATTGATGTACCTGAGACACATTTCCTCTAGCTCCCGAAAAAGACATTATATAGACTGGATTATAAGGGTCAGTCATCCTAAAATTAGGATTCATTTCTTGTCGCAAATATTCACTTGTAGAATACCATATCTCAATAGATTGACGTAATTTTTCTACCGCGTGTACATTCCCATAATGATGGTGTTTTTCCAAACTCAAACTTTGTTGTTCAGCATCTTGGACTAGCCATCCTTTAGAAGGTATTGTTAAAAGATCATCAATTCCTAATGAAATGGATGTAGCAGTGGCTTGCTGGAAACCCAGAGTCTTTACTTGATCCAGGATGTGTGACGTATATGCCATTCCAAAGTGATCGATTAATCGACTAATAAGTCGTTTCATGGCAATTCCATCTATCGCTTTATTGTGAAAGACCAAATTGGCCCGTTCTGCCATAAGTACCTCCATATTCCGATGAGTAGGATTCGACAATGAATGGGGTTGAGTTAGTGTGATTCGAAAACTTCCTTTTCTTGATCTTAATTCACCTAAAACTTCACAAATTAGAATCCTAGTTAAACCCGAAAGACTCAAATTCCGCTGGGATTGAAGAATTACGTAGCTTAGGTACAATATGATTTAAGTATACTATGAGCAGGCTTGACAAAATCCTTGTATAGCTTCTTCAATTTCTCGATAAAGAGAAATATGACCAACCGTAGTTCGAATGTATATAAAAAGAATTTCTTTTTTGACACTTCTTATTATTAGATAGTGCGCATAAATCTCATGATAGGTACCCAAAGATTCATAGTGAACTTCAATAGGAGTTTCTTTTGAAGCAATAATGCGTTGATCTAACTGCCACCGGAGCCACAAAGGACTATCTAAATTGATTCTTTTTTGACGATAAGCTCCAATTACATCATAGGAATTACAAAAAAAGGGTTCTTTCATATACTGATAATTATTATTATTAATTTGATCATTTTGATATATTTTTTTAGTCCCTGGATTATACCTATTTGCACAAATACCTCGACGAGTCCCACTCGTTAATATATAGAGTCCAATAAGCATATCTTGAGTTGGTACGGAAATGGGATCCCCGATAGCTGGAGACAAAAGATTCATATGCGAAAACATAAGTAAACGCGCCTCCGCCTGAGCCTCCAAAGATAAAGGTACATGAACAGCCATTTGATCCCCATCAAAGTCTGCATTGAATCCTTTACAAACTAATGGATGTAAACAAATAGCGCGCCCTTCCACTAAAATAGGTTGGAACGCCTGTATACCTAATCGATGCAGAGTAGGCGCTCTATTTAACAATATGGGATGCCCCTGCATAACTTCCTGCAGTATTTTCCATACAATCGGCTCTTTTTCCCGAATTTTACGCTTAGCAACTCCTATGTTCGAAGCAAGATGTTTCCTAATTAGACCACGAATTACAAATGTCTGGAATAGCTCTATTGCAATTTCACGAGGCAATCCACATCGATGTAATGAAAGTGAAGGGCCTACGACAATGACGGAACGGCCGGAATAATCGACCCGTTTACCAAGTAAAGTCTCACGAAATCTTCCTTCTTTACCCTCAATTACATCTGAAAATGACTTGTAAACTTTATTATGACCATCCCTCATTGGTTGTCCACGGATTCCATTATCAAGAAGTGTATCTACCGCTTCTTGTACCAATTTCTCCTGACACATTACTAATTCTCCCGGCGTAGATCTACTTGTTGATAATAGATCAGTAAGAGTATTGTTCCGATAGATAACTCTTCTATAGAGTTCATTAATATCCGAACTCATTAATTTACCTCCATCTATTTGAATGATCGGTCTCAACTCAGGAGGAAGAACTGGTAATAGACATAAAACCATCCATTCTGGTTCGATATTTGTTCGAATAAAATGCTTAGCTAATTCCATGCGTCTAACTAAAAAATCCTTTCGTCTTCCAACTTTTCGGTCTTCCCATTCATTTCCGGTCGGTCCTTCTTCCCCTAACTCTTTCCATTCTGCGAATGAATAATCTATAATAGTTCGCAAATCCAAATCGGCTAATTGTTCTCGAATAGCACTTGCTCCAGTCGATATTTCTCTATTTCGAAATGTATCAAACCCTTGGGTAGTAAAAAAAAGCGGGATGCTGTATTTCCAGGATTGGATTTCATATTCGAATAAACCTCGTAATCGTAAAAAAGTAGGTTTTTTCGCTATAGGCCTAGCAAATGAAAAATTGGGATAGGATCCTATAAGATCTCCCCCCCTTCAAAACCGGACGTGAAAGTTTCCCCTCGTCCGGCTCAAGTAGTTGTAGCAAACAAATAAAGAAAGGAATTCTCGTTTTCAAATTTCAAATAAAGTAGAGAAAATCGCCAAAACAAAAGATCTACTCCTTACTCAAGTTTCATTGAAGACTAAGAATCATTTCCTTGATTTCTTCGTCTTTTCATTTTTTGGTCTTATTTTGTGAATTCTTTATTTTTATTCAATTTAATTCCAACAAAAATGAACTGTGAAATTCGTGAGTAGTCTCCCTCCCTTCAAATGATGAATCCCCTTAAAAAAAAATAAAAGTAACTTGAAATTCAGAAGGAATTTACTTGTCTATGTATTGTTCTATTCGATCTTTTAGGTCACGACTTCACCTCGACGGTTATACTACAATGCCTTTAAAGCCTATATGCGACGGATAGACTCTTGTAACCATAACATATTTGCTTGCGTATATGAACCGAATTTCTTTCTAAATGAAAAAGAATGGTTAATTCCACAAAAAAAAAAAGATTTCTTTTTTTTTTTACGAGGTACAACTAGAAATTACTATTTCTTTGTCACGAAATTGACCATGGACCAATTCCCTTTTCATTTGGGAGTATTGAATACCCCCATAATTCTGAGCTTCATGTTCTTCCGCCGAGGAACCATGTCAGATCCAGGGCATCCCTTTTGTATTGAATAGGATGACAGTTTCTCATTTCGAATCTGTAAAATCATAATTTCGATCAAATCACACATCGCAGTATACCAGGCCCTCTAATTCTTTCAGAGGTTTATCTAAAAAATTCGCGATATAACTAGGAAGACGTTTCAAATACCACACGTGGGTTACCGGGCATGCCAATTTAATATAGCCCATTTGATACCTTCGTATTCGAGAATCAACAAATTCGACTCCGCATTGTTCGCAAAATTTTGGGTCTTCTTTTTCATCTCCGATTACTCGATAATTTCCACAAGCACAAATTCCACTTTTTATAGGTCCAAAAATTCTTTCACAAAATAATCCATCTTTTTCGGGTTTATTGGTTTTGTAATGAAAAGTATAAGGTTTTGTCACCTCTCCAACTATCTCTCCATTAGGTAAGATTTTTGTAGCCCAAGCACTTATTTGTTGAGGAGAAACTGATCCAATTCGGAGTTGTTGATGTTTATACTGATCGATCATAGAAAAAAAATTCTAATTTATTCCGATTAAGCTTCCCTCCTATTAATCTGGAAGTTTTTTTCAGATACAAGGAAATGATTCAGTTCCAGAGCTAAAGATCGTAGTTCTCGAACAAGCAGTCGAAAAGATTCTGGAGCATCTTCGGGGTTAGTTATTGTTCCCCCAATGATCGTAGTACCAAGTACTTCTTGGCGAGCTTTAATATGATCCGATTTATAAGTAAGCATTTCTTGTAAAATATGAGCAACACCAAATCCTTCTAGAGCCCAAACCTCCATTTCTCCTACCCTCTGTCCTCCTTGCTTGGCTCTTCCTCGAAGGGGTTGTTGTGTAACAAGTGCATAATGTCCACTAGAACGGCCGTGGATTTTATCATCAACTTGATGAATTAATTTCAATATATAAGGATTTCCTATTATAACAGGCTGTTCAAAAGGATCTCCCGTTCTTCCATCAAATATTCGACTCTTTCCCGGATACTCGGGTTCAAATACCCATGGATTCGCTGTTTGCTTACTGGCTTCATATAATTCCGAAAACACTAGTTTTCTCGAAGCCTCTTGTTCATATCTCTCATCAAAAGGTGCTATTCGATAATGTCTATCTAGCAGACTCCCCGCTAACCCGAGCGAACATTCAAATATCTGTCCTACATTCATTCGTGACGGTACTCCTAATGGGTTAAAGATCATATCAACGGGTCTTCCATCTTGCAAATAAGGCATATCTTGTCTAGGCAAAATTCTGGAAATGATACCCTTATTTCCATGCCTTCCAGCTACTTTATCACCTATTTTGATTTCACGTTTCTGTAAAATATATACATGAATCATTTCTGGATTATAACTAGAACCCCCCTTTTTCTGGATCCATCTCACATCAATAACTCGCCCCCTACCCCCTATAGGCAGTTTTAGACAAGTTTCCTTTGATGTGGATACCTGAATGCCAAGTATAGCTCGTAATAATCTATCTTCTGGAGCATACGAAGATTCTTTTGCCATCTGAGGCGTTAATTTACCTACTAAAATATCACCTGTTTCTACCCACGATCCCAGCCTCACAATTCCATTTTTGTCTAAATTGCGGAGTAAATGAGCTTCTAAATGTGGTATTTCGCTAGTGACCTTTTCAGGACCTTGACTTGTCACATAAGTCTGAATTTCATATCTCCGTATGTGAAACGAAGTATAAATATCTTCATACACAAGACGCTCACTAATGAGTACCGCATCTTCAAAATTGTACCCTTCCCACGGCATATAAGCTACTAATACGTTTTTTCCCAAAGCTAGTTCACCACCAACTGTAGCGGCACCATCTGCTAAAATTTGTCCCTTTTTAACGCATTTTCCCCGTGGAATCCGGGGTTTTTGATGCATACAAGTATTTTTGTTGGAACGTTGATACATAACTAATGGAATGTTTATAGTATTGCCATTGCCTGATAAAATCATCTTGTCAGTAGTTGTATAAATAATCTTTCCCTCACGTTCGGCTATAGCAAGAACTCCTGAATCTAGAGCCGCTTGGCGTTCCAACCCAGTTCCAACAATGCACTTCTCGGACTGAGAAAGCGGAACTGCTTGACGTTGCATATTAGAACTCATTAAAGCTCGATTTGCATCATTGTGCTCGATAAAAGGAATCAGGGAAGCTCCAATAGAAAAATATTGGAAGGAAAAGATACTTCGAAGATGAACTTGTTCCCACGCAATAGTCAGGAATTCTTGACGGTATCGGGCTGGAACAACCTGCTCCTCCTGACTACCTTGATTCAGGGCCAAAGAATTTCCGGACGCTAACATATAGTATTCGTCTTTACTTGGTGATAAATAAAGGATCTGTACCCTTTTTGATCTCTCAGAAATTTCATAATAAGGGCTTTCTAGAGACCCCCAAGGCCCAATCCTCGCGTGAATTGCTAAGGATCCAATAAGCCCAACATTAATTCCTTCAGACGTGTCAATTGGACAAATACGCCCATAGTGACTAGGATGGATATCTCGTATCCGAAAACTAGCAGTTCGCCCTGTCAATCCCCCTGGGCCCAAATAACTCAATTTTCTCCCATGAACTATTTGTGTCAATGGATTAGTTCGATCCAAAACTTGAGATAATGGGTGTAATCCAAAAAAAGATTCAAAAGCCGTTGTTAATGGAGTTGAAGTTACCAAATTCTGAGGAGTCGGTATTAATTTATGCCGAATTGCTCCAGATATAGTTCCGCGAACCACATTTTCTAAACGAACTAGAGCCAATCCGAATTGATCTTGTAAGAGATCTGCTACAGAACGAATACGTTTATTTTTCAAATGATTCATATCATCAAGTGTACCCATTCCAAATTTCATTCCGATCAAATGATCCGCAGCTGCCAATATATCCCGCGGTAACAAAAACGTATTGTTTGAGGGTATATCAAGGTTCAGTCGCCGGTTCATATTTCGTCGACCAATCCTTCCTAATTCGCATCTTTGTTGAAAGAATTTTTTTTGTAAGTCCTTACATAAGGATTCCGAAAATACTGGATCCCCACCCACACAAGCAAATTGTTGATAAAACTCCAAAATGGCATTTTCTTTTGACCCTATTTTTTTTTTCTCTTTATCATTCAGGAAAGACAAGAAAATTTCTGGGTAGCAAACATTATCCAGAATTTCTCGTAAATTCGAACCCATAGCTGATGATAGAATTAAAATAGATATTTTCTGTTTCCTACTCACACGAGCCCATATCCTTGCTTTTCGATCAATCTCTAATTCTGATCTTCCTCCCCAATCTGATATTATGGTGCCGGTATAGACCGAAATTCCGTTATGGTCCAACTCGGATCGGTAATAAATACCCGGGCTTTGCAATATTTGATTGATCACAATTCTGTATATTCCATTTACTATAAAAGTTCCCAGGGAATTCATTAGAGGAATATTTCCAATCCAAATTGTTTGTTCTTGCATCTCCCCGCTAGTTTTCCAAATTAATCCCGCGGACACATATAATTCAGAAGAATATGTAAGTGATTCATACACAGCATCTTTTTCTTTTATCAAAGGTTCTGCCAATTGATATGTTTCCACAAATAATTGAAATTCAATTTCTTGGTCTGTATCTTCCATTTTTGGAAACTTATAAAGTTCTTCTGTTAAGCCCTGATCAATGAACCTACAAAATCCTTCAAATTGTATCTGATTAAATCCAGGAATTGTAGACATTCCTTCATTTCCATCCCGTAGCATTTGAACTCAATTCCCTATTTATTGAAAAATCCCATTTTTGGCTCATTCTTCATTAGATCATATAGATCGATCTAGCTCCGATGGAATTTATATTCTGTTTACTAAATCACATAAAATTTGACACAAAAACTCCATATATGAATATACGAAATGTATGAAATACGTATGAACGGGGCAATAAATAAAAGATTCTACTCAAATTTGAAAATGCAATAGATACAAAAGGAAAGGAATTGATAAAACATTTTTATAAAAAGAATTCTGCTACTTAAATACTTAAAATTAGATTTTTCGATTTATATAATTTAGTTTAGTATAGAATATCAGTTCAATTTCGACCATTATTATGATATTCGATATTCCAATCTGATTGGATACCAAAAAATAAACAGATACAGAATTTGATCCCTTCGCCGAGATAAAGACAGAATAATCAGAAACAATATAGAGTTGATTTATTTAACCAATCTTTTGACCCTTTCTTTTGTATTGTATGGTTACAATACAAAAAGGATTTGCGGAGAAAAGAGATATTTTTTCCCTATTTAGTACTATTTTGTAGAATTCGTAAAATATGATTGTATTGTAAATCGGGTTATGTTTATTATATTAAATAGTCAATTTTCACACGTGCGGATATCTATATATCATATATAAGATACTCGACGGTCTGTGTAATTTTTGTTCTTGTTCCGGGGTTTACATATACTCATAATTTTTATTATAATTGAAATTGAGAAAAAGAAAAAAGGAAATAAAGATTTTTCCATTTTTCTTGAAAAGACGCAATACTAATGAGTTATCATATTGATTTTCTTATGTCATTAGGTAAACATAATTTGAAATCAAAATTGAGGAATCGTTCATGAAATTGCAATTAAGTCAATAGTTAATGGTTCCAATTTCTCATGTTTATCATGAATTTTTACTTTTTTAACTGAAAGTCCATATTTTTTGGTATCGATCGAATCAAAAATAAAAAACAAAAGAAAGATTTTAGTTTTAGGTTTTAGTAAGGGATAGCAAGGAAAAGGGATTCAAAATGCAAGTACAATAAATAAAAAAAAAATTCAGTAATCCATCCCAAATAATATTTTTGTTTATTCTATTTTGTATCGTTTTGGCGGCATGGCCGAGTGGTAAGGCGGAGGACTGCAAATCCTTGTTCCCCAGTTCAAATCCGGGTGTCGCCTGGTTCTAATTAACAAAACAAAAAACTATAAATCCCTTATCGACTATCGACTACTATAACTCATATAACCTAGAACTCGCGGATTATTCTCCAGTCGAAGGGAAAGAGAGGAGGAGGTTTCTTGATACATACTTTATTCTAAGTATACGAGAGTTCTCAAAAGTGAAAGTTCTGTAAATTCTTGTGGATAGAAAGATTTTTACTTTAGTAAATAGTGGAAGGAATACCGTGAGACCCATTCATTCCCTTCCATTTTGGTTACTGACTGGTCAGCGGGGGGGATTAGTAATTGTGGAAAAGAAAGACGAAATAGAGTTTGTATACAAACTCAAAAAAGTCGCTGAGTACTTAAGGTATTAGATTGGTTCATTAAATTAATAGTACAAAATGGATAGTCCAAAAAATTTTGACTCTGTACCATGGATTTCACTATTATTAGTAAACAATAATGGAATAATTCCTTCATATTCATAGAAATAGGGGACATAATTCACATGGATATTGTAAGTCTCGCTTGGGCTGCTTTAATGGTAGTCTTTACGTTTTCTCTTTCACTTGTAGTATGGGGAAGAAGTGGACTCTAGAAATATTCCTTAATTAATTACTCATTGAGTTTTTAGTTGAGGAATAAAACTGTATCATTTGTTTTAGATTTATAGATCGCTCCAGAAAGTGTTTTTCATTTTTAATTAAAGATAATAAAGAAATGTCAATAAAAGAAATATTTAACTAATTCCCATGTTTATATTTCGATTCGAAACGAAATGAAATCTAGATGATAGGAAATAGATTTGATTTTGTTGTGCTTTATCGATTTCTTTCATATCGGGTTTTACGTGTTAAAAATGGATGAGGTTTACTATTTCTTTTTCATTTCAAAAAGATCGAAGAAGTTTCCACACCATAGAACTCTTTCAAGCATCTATCCACTCGTCAATCAATTCAATTACTTTACTTCTTGAGTTGGCAATGATAAAAAAAGATTACTAAGTTGGTTTTTTATTAAGATATACCATATTTTTAAGATATACCATATTTTTCTTTCTTTGATTCTTTTGGCAGATACTGCGTTTATATTTTAAAGAACCCGAAATCGCAGAATTCGAGCTATAAAATAAACGTAAGGTAAGAGTTGCCTTTCGATTAGTTCGGATTGATCAGACTGAATCCAAATGGATCAAATAGATGGAGCAAAAAAAGAGAATTGGGGTCGCTATGTACATACCATATATGAAGATATATATTGTGGATTGATCGATATTCAATTAAGTCTGTATCTTTATTCGAGTTATAGGACAACTTCCTACACGAAAAAAAAAACACTAATCGAATTAATAGTATGGTAGAAAGATTCATATGAATCTTTCTACCATACTATTAAATCTCATTGAATATTGCTGATTCTAGCCTGCTCATTTCAATTAATAAATGAAATTGGAATTTTATTTTGATTTTTCAATCATTTATAAAGAACTAAGAAGTCAAGTTTCATTCAAATTAATCATTTTGGCTGACCGTTTTTACATAAATAATAAGTAAAAAAGCAGTAGGAACTAGAATGAATAGTGCAGTAGCAATAAATGCGAGAATATTTACTTCCATAATCTCATCGTTTTTTTACTTCGCATTAACTCGGGATTTAATCCCATAGAGATGATAAAAATTTTACCTGTAAATTTGAATTCAATGGAATGAATTACTTCTTCATGATATTGAATCAGATTAATATCATGAATAACAATATCTGAGCTATCATATCAATTCGCCGTCGCGAATTGAATAGTATAACATAGGAAGATCTTTTATCCATACTGAATCCAAAAAAAAAAATGGGATTTGTCATCTAATCAACAATTCCGTTATTTAGCATTCTTTTTTTTATTCTTTTTCCATAATCTGTCGTCTTCCTTGTACAATCAACCATCTAATGAAGTTTCACTTTTCCTTTTCCACTCACACTGGTTACAAAACCCCCAAAACAATAAATAAAAAATAGAATATTCTAGCAAATTCATTTTCATTATTTTTTTAGGATGTTTGTTCTTAGAACTTTTACTTAATAAAACTTTAATAAAAAAAAAATTACAAACAAAAGTCTTATTTTTTATTTAGTATTATTAATAATTAAAAATGGAAAATTAAGAAAAAACGAAAAAAGGATTCTTCAGTACTTCATTACAAAGAGTCTAAAAAGGAGGGGATAGGATCTTTCTTTGATCCTTCTTTTCTTAATATCGCTCCTCCTTTTCGTGAATTGAAGGTCAGTAGAGGTGCCCTGGTGCTCATGAAATTTGAAATGGCAGTCTGTATGTTTTGCAGGGACATAGAGTGACAGGTTCATCGGCAGCTGTCTCATCCTCACTTTCTGATTCTGATCTCACTCGCTTGTGGCATATGCGCCTTGGCCACATGAGTGAGAAAGGCATGGATCTCCTGAGCAAGCGTGGTCTTCTTGGTTCACCCGGCACGGGTAAGCTATAATTCTGTGAACATTGTGTTTATGGGAAAGAAAAGAAAGTAAGTTTCTCTACTGCTACTCACAGCACCAAAGGTGTTCTCGATTATGTTCACTCTGATCTTTGGGGACCTTCTAGGGTCACCTCAAATTCTGGCAAACGTTATTTGATGACCATTATTGATGATTTCTCTCGAAAAGTCTGGACTTCTTTCTTGAGGCAGAAAAATGAGGCTTTGTCCATCTTAAAAAAGTGGAAGATTCTTGTTGAGAACCAGACTGGGAGAAAAGTGAAAAAGCTCAGGACTGATCGAGGGTTGGAGTTTTGTGATGATGAATTTACAGAGTTCCGCGCACAAGCCGGTATTGCTAGACACAAAACATTACCCGGCAGGCCTCAACAAAATGGTGTAGCAGAACGTATGAACAGAACTCTTCTTGAGCGTGCTCCTTGCATGTTCTCTAATGCTGGATTGTGGCATCGCCGTGATCTATGGACAGAAGCTGTCTCCACGGCCTGCAGGACAAGTTACTAACAGCAGATAAACTAGTGGGGTGGGGCTTATATTGTCAACCGTTCTCCACACAGTGCCATCAACTTCCAAATTCCAGAGGAGTTGTGGTCAGGTACAACTGTTGACTATTCCTTTCTTAAAGTTTTTGCTTGTACCGCTTATGCTCTAATGATGGAAAATTTTCTCCGAGAGCTGTCAAATGCATTTGAATTGGTTATTCTTCTGAATCAAAAGGTTATAGATTGTGGAGTCTTGAATCTAAGAAAGTAATTCTTAGTAGAGATGCCACTTTCAATTCAAATGCTATGTTGAAATCCTCTGGTTCGGAGTCTTCAAACGGAGGATATGAAGTCGCTTAAGCGAAGCTTACGGAAGAGAAAGAAAATATTGTTAGATTTGGGAGAAAGGTGTCGAGGCAGGCCTTTAGTGAAGATATCGGCGAACTGATAACGGGAAGGAACATGTAAGACTCGAATTTAACCCAATGCGACCTTTTCACGCACAAAATGAATGTCTAATTCAACATGTTTGGTACGTTGATGTTGCACGGGGTTGGTAGAGAGATAGATCGCACTGATATTGTCACAATAAACTATGGTGGCCCGCTTCAGAGGGCAATGTAGCTCAAGTAAGAGATTTCGGAGCCAACATGCCTCGGAGACAAGATTAGCAAGACCTCGGTATTCTAAATAATTGAAATCGACACCGTCAGGAAGTGTCATTCCAATCTCATCCATTCGACGTTGTAGTTCAAAAGAAATCTGGGTAAAAAGATCTTCACGGGAATCAGCATGGGAGTCAGAAGTGGAACTACTTGTGCATATTTTTTGGACCCCTATAGAAGTACTGCGTTCGGATGGTGAGGATTCCTCCGAAACGGAAAAATAAATCCAATCGCTGGGTGAATAACGAGTGGGACCGCTTGGATCAAACTGTGATCCATATTGGTAAATGGCCAGTTTCTTTTTCATAACGTATTTCTCTTTATTTCATAGCTCCGCTCCCCCGGGGCCGGGGGAGACTTAGAAAATGGGAAAGGGAAAGTTGCTTGGTTGTTGACCAAGAAAGAAATGGGAGAAAAGAAAGATGCACACCCGAAGGAACTCGATCACATGAAAGAAGATTTCTTCGTCTTTCTCTACGCAACAGGCCCACCTAACATCTCATCGAGCCTAGAATCCACTCCGGGTCGGAGGAGCAACTAGTCCAACTTCTTGAGCAGCCAACAAGCAACAACCGAACTACCGCGAAAGAACAAGCAACGGCAGAGCTCAAGCTAAAGCTTATATTATTCTAAGCTAGCGTTAGCCGCGCAGGAGTTTTCTTGCTCGTTAGCGCTGTCAACTATCAAACTCATCCGCTTGTCAATTCTTGGTGTAAGAATTTTTCACTGATCAGGTGTTCTCAGTCTCATCCGTGTAAGAATTAGGAATTCTTCTTCCAACTCGTCCCAGAATGGGCGTTATGGCAAAAAACAAGAAGAAAAGAAAAGAAGAAATTTGTCCAATAGTAACAAAGGGTGCTTCCACAGGTTGACATCCGATCCAACCTAGTAGTAAGCAATCCGCCAAAAGCAACCAAAATAGTCCTTGGTAAATCGGGCGAAAACTTGAACTACGTACATACATACTTTTAAAAAAAGGCAAAGCCAAGAGACATATAAAAACGAGTGCTATTGCGGCTACACCTCCCGCTTTGTCAGGTATACTACGAAGAATGGCATAGATGGGTAAGAAATACCATTCCGGCACAATATGAGGCGGGGTGGGCATCGGATTAGCAGGTATATAATTGTCGGGATGCCCCAAAACATTAGGAGCATAAAAAATCCAAAAGGAAAAAAAGATAGCAAAAGCTACCCAACCTACTAGATCCTTTACATAAAAATAAGGGTAAAAGGCAATTTTATCCATCTCTGAATGTACACCTAATGGATTATTTGATCCATATTGATGCAATGCGGCCAGATGAAGAAGACTGGCGCCTACTAAAATAAAAGGGAGTAAATGATGAAGACTAAAAAAACGATTTAAGGTGGCATTGTCCACGGAGAAACCACCCCAAAGCCAAGTCACTATGCTATCTCCTACTACAGGTATAGCGCTAGCTAAGCTTGTAATTACTGTAGCTCCCCAAAAGCTCATCTGACCCCAGGGTAGTACGTATCCTATAAAAGCTGTCACAATCATTAATAAGAAGATTACAACTCCGAGACACCGAACAAATTCCCTAGGACTGCTATAACTCGCATGATATAGACCACGAAAAATATGAAGGTGAACCACAATGAGAAACATACTTGCCCCATTAGCATGCATATAACGGAGCAACCAGCCCCCTTCAACATCTCTCATAATATGTTCTACGCTGTTGAAAGCTAGATCCACATGAGGTGTATAATGCATAGCTAAAAAAACACCAGTCACTATCTGAATGACTAAACAAATCCCAGCTAACGAACCGAATCCCCACCAATAACTAATATTACTCGGGGTTGGATAATCTATCAAATGCTGATTAAGTGTGGAAAATATGGGTTGTTTAAGAACAGAGAATCGTTGGTTTCTTATACTCATTTGCTTTGCCAAGATTCTTTCTATCGTGACAACTCTTCTTCCCCACCCCAGTCACTCCCCGTCTTCCTCCTATACGCCACTGGTACTATTCATCTATATATGTATGGATGACTTCTGCTTTCTTCCCAATGGAATGATCTGGACCCTTACTTGTTCCAAGTAAGCAAATAGGAATTACCTTGCGAAAGGACCTCTAAATCCGACGACCTTGGCTGAAAAGCTCCCAATTAGGTCAGTAGCTGGCCGAGTAGCTGATAGACCAAATAAAGACAGTAGCTGTTTAGAGCCGAAGGAGCTCTTTTTTTTTTTTTTTTTGGGATTCTATAGCCTACGTACTTGCCTTTAGGGGATCGAAGTTGGATGAATCCCCAGCGGTTCCTTCCATCGGCGTCATCGAACCACATTAGCAATCCAGAAGAACTGGAAGCTCGAAACGACCGGTCAAAAGAATTGATCCGTTTAGTTCTGTTCTTCTCCTAGTTTTATAGCACACTCACGTAGAGGGATCTTTCCGACGCTAAGCGCGCTGCATCCCCTGTCCAAGTTGAGGATGGAGCGGATGTTGAAAGAGCTAGGATAGCAATCGGCCAGGGAATCCGCGATTTCCTTTAACGAAAAGGAGATCATAGATACTCAAGAAAGAGGTCTTAGTCTACTATTAGGAAAGTTCCGAGTTCATGCTTTTATTCATTCTAGCTCTTAGAGAAGGAAAAAAATAGAAAAAAGAAAGGGCTTAGTACACGTGGGACTTATGCCTTTCTTTTCGGATCAATGAGACAAGGAGTTACTCAGAGCTGTAGTTAGGCCCTTTGCCAAAGGAACGGAAGGGTACCCCTAGAAAAGTATAAAGGGAGGGAATTCTAAAAGTAACTCTTTCCAACCTTTTCTATCTATAGAAGTAGGTTTTAGAAAGTCAATTTGAGATTTGTATTTGCGTTGATTTTTCCAACGAAACAAAGCACTTTATTGTCTTTCCTCATTTCGATTTTCCGACATCTTACTGAGTTTCTCCCTCATCTTTTTGCAAAAAGCCGCTCCACGGTAGTAAAGTCTCATCTTGTGTGTTGGCTGAAGTGACAATAGTTACATTGAACCCTCGAATATGTTCGAAGATCTCAAAATGATCTTCTAGTTCCGGGGAGAATTCGCAAAACTCCGTTTCCATCGAGAATTGAATGGAGTTTTCCCGTATTTCCACCAGAGAATCTAAGAGAGACATTACTGTCGAGATTCTGACCAAAAAATGAAACATTCCAGGTCCTCGGAGAGTGCTTTGTCGTGCTAGGTCATTGACATATCCTTTGTCTTTATTTGACCCCAAGAATGGATTGGATCGAAACGACTTTCCTACCGAACCCCTGTGTGTCCGTATCAATTTCTGACCGCACGGAATCTCCATAGCCAATTTTCCATTTTTGATTATGAAATCAGAGGGTGCTGCCTTTGGTACTACTCTTATTTCACACAATCCAGGAACGTCCATAACGTTGGCGTGATTCGGTTTGAGCAACGGATCTTGACGTGAAACATCTTCGTAATGAAAATGGAGGGGAAACATGAGTTGGCTTTTCTTTTTTCGTCTCTACTCTTTTCACTTATATCGAAAAATGAAAAAAGACTTGTAGGATATTGCTAGTTGGTTTTTTCCAACCAAGAAGGGCGCGGGATTCTTTGAAGAAAGAGACTCTTCTTTCTTCTCTTATGATTGATAACAATAGTTGAATGAAAAGAACGCTTCTAAATGCAGCCGTCCCCTTATTTCTTATATGATAGCACTCGCCATGGATGAGACGATTCAAAGAGACATAAGTAATCGACTGCTTCGACTCCTAGACAGAGATATAGGCATACTCGTATACACTCCACTTTGACTCTCACTTGGATAGCGCTAATGGGTAGGCCCATGGTGATACAAGCACAAAAGCAGTCCCTCGCTCTAACACTAGCCTCCATCTCATAGGGGATTGCCCCTTACTGCGAACAAGCCAAGGCTGGAAAGTTAAGGCTGCTAAAGAAAGCGGGACGGCTGGGGAGTGAAGTAGAGACCCAGGAGGAACTGAAATCACTCAGTAAGGAATAAAAATTCGCCCTTGCTTCGGGGCCGGAGCTAGAAGAAAGGGTAGGTTTAATCTGAAAAGTACTCTTTTAAGTTCATTGCGTTTCGTAAAAAAAAATGTCTATTCGGATCAGGAACAATCGAAAAAAGCCAGACTAGAAGGGTATCCCTTTGAATCCTGAATATGGTGATACCTCCCATTGTACCAACCTACATATGTATTTCTTCCATCACAATTGGTACTATTTGCATTTCCATTTTTTTGATGAAAAATCCGAAAGAAAAGAAGGATCCTCCCGCTGGGAATTAGATCCTACTCTTTTTCTCCCCTCTTCACAGAAGATGGAGAGATGAATTGATCGCTTGCAGCGCCTAGGTCGGGACTGACGGGGCTCGAACCCGCAGCTTCCGCCTTGACAGGGCGGTGCTCTAACCGATTGAACTACAATCCCAGGAAAATAAGGTCTATAGCCTAAAAATTCTTCTTTTTTTTTCATTCTATTTATTAGAACCATTTAGTTTCGCCGTGTTGTAACAGAAAGACGAATGATATACTCTTTTTTATTATATATATAATATAGAATTCCAGTATACTCATAGTAAAGTAGGCTAATTCATGAATTGAATCAAATACAAATAGGCCTTTTCTTTTTTAAAAGCGGTAGAGTCGCACTCTTTAAAGGCCCTAAGAAAGAGGCTTAAGTGATCACTTCAAATCAAATCCGAGAAAAGGCTTCCACGAAACTCCTGTCTTAGTCTTCATTAAAAATTTTTTATGTTCTGGGACATAGATATTCAAGATATCCTATTATGAATCGCTAAAGTCTTCCTCCTTCTCCATTGTTCCAATCAGATCCGAAAAATGAGAAATCAATCAAAAGTCAGTGGACCTGAATTGAATCATGACTATATAAGCTATTCTTATATTAAGATTCAATATAGATGAAATCGTAGAAGCGGGCCTTTTCTTTCCTTGGACCACGTAAGAATTCGTCGTCCGGTTGAATCTTCTTGTTCCTGGATGCTCCATCAAAATCCATCGCTATTCCTTTCCTTCACTGAGAAAGGTTCATTCCAAGTCACAAGAGCAATCTTTCTTTTTTTTAATGAATTTTTCTTGTCGTTATGGTAATGCAATGCAAGAGGCCGGAAATCCGGTTGTTTCTGATGATGAAAAGGGCTTTTATGTTATATTACATTTTGGAAAACCCCTAAAAGTAGGTAATGTTAGAAGACGGCTGTCGGTATCTGATGGTCAGATACCTACGGTCGGTATATCTTTGAAAGCTCAGACGGGGAGAAAAAATGGATTCCTCGAAGGCTACTTAAGGAACTTTAATGCCAACCAGAAGGTAGTTTACTTGCTTACTTGTTAGAGTAAGGACTGGAGCTGTTGAATATTGCTCAGTACTACTATAACTTAACAACCAAAAAGCTCTGCGTCGAACTTCAGCCCCTTCGAGTTGGCCACGGGGCAACAGCCTCTGACGCCCCACACCACTGCGACAGGAGGGAGCTTGCCCATCAGACTACTTTGCCAAGAGGTGGCAGGAGGATAGCAAAAGCTGCCCAACCTACTTAAACAACCGTCAGGCTTAGCCCGGTCTGAAGAAAGAAGAAAGTAGGCCCTGTAGAGAAGCGGATAGAAAAGATCGCCTATAGACTCAAGAGACCGGCTCGGTGAAAACTCACCCCGTATTCCATGTAAGTCAGTTGACTTCGATTAGACCAGACCGACCCAGAGAGGAACGTGCCCACGAGGGCACCACCAGATGTTGTAGATGAACCTAACCTACTAAAGAAGAAGTTGAGTATATCATAGCTGACCGTACCATGGGCTAGCCCATAGACCGACTGCACGAATGGAATACTACTTAGTCCAGTAGAAGGGCCAACCTGAGAGCAAGTCAAGCTGGGAACGGGCTGAGAGTTACGATTCCGAAGACCAAGTCAGAGACTACTGGACGTCTCGCGGAGCGACTCTCAATGAGGGCGTTGAGACTGTTCGAAAAAATGCTTTTTTGGCTTAATACGCCTTTACTAAAGATCAAAGAGTACGCTTGTACTCTGGCTAATAAGGAAAAGGGCTTTTTTAAATCCAAGGTTGACTCTGATTAGATCCTTAGCGCAAGCGCTAAGTAAGAAAGCTCCCTAAGATATATCATACACTATAGAGTTAAAAAAATATAACTTAGGTCTGTCTCTAGATCAAATATGCTAGAGCGTCTTTATGGGGATATGTTTGATAGGGTATGGCACTTTGTAAAAACCCAGAGTTTTATTACTCTTTGCCTGTATTCAGTTGATGTATCTTCTTTGATTATTGGAGATACCCCTCTATGACTGATTTATCAAACATTTTTTACTTATTATATAACATATTAGTTTCTCTTATTAACAAAACATATTGTAATCTCTTAAAGAAGACGAACGTGGTAAAGACCCCTGAATTAAAAAACAGGAAAAAATCCATAACAAAATATTAAAAGAAAACAAAAATTATGACGAAATTTAGTAATTTTAAAACTAATATGAATAGTCCATATTTTTATTTTATAGGCAATTCAGTTTATATATCGTATGATAACAAATCTAATGAAACAAAAAGGATCATCATTGATTTCTGGAATAAATTCTACCTGGATAATCTTGAAAATAATGATGGCGATGAATCTAAATCTAACAGAGTAATGTATAAAGAAGAAGTATTTAAAATATTGAATGATTTCAAATCAAATGAAACAAAACCATATAATCAGGATAAATTAAGAGAGTTGCAAGAGAAGATTGAAAATCTTACAATGAAGTTTGATGCAAAATCAATTAATAGCACATGCAATCTCATTATGAGTCTAATGATTATACCTGATAAGAAGAATGCTAAGGATTATTTAATGGAAAAATTAAAAAAAGATCAATATCCACAATTAGAATTACTTAATGAGTTAGGGCAATATACACTTGAAGCATTAATTGTTTATGTAATCTGTATTTTATATCGCTCTGATTCATCCATGGTTCGTGTTTCAACTTTAATTGATCACCTGGACAGGCATGTTAAAGCACATGTTTTACTAGTTAATCATAAATATCAAAGTAAAATAGAAAAAGAAGATGAAAAAAATGAGAGTTTATTTAAAAAACACCATATTGGTGTAGCATTAGTTGAATTTTTTGTTGATAGGAATCTAATGGTATTAGAAAATTCTGAGAATAATAATGTACCTATTCAAAAGAAGAAGGGTAAATATTATTTACCTAAAAATCTTTATGCTATCCGTAATTTTGATGTATCATTACTACCAATTAAATTAAATTTACCTATGGTATGTAAACCGTTATCTTGGGGTAGTGCTTTACCATCAGGTTTATACCCTAAATATTTGTCTGACTTAAAAGGTGGTTACTTAAGTGGAATAACTGGTGCAATTAGTCGTTACAATCTGTTAAGCACGGGGGATATCAATCACTACTATATTGATATCAGTAATAGTTATAAGGAAATATGTAGTGTTATGAATAAACTTCAGAATCAGCCCTTCAAAATATCAAAACATATGATATCTTATATAAAAGTAAATAAACAAAAGTTAGTTAACTTCGGTTTACTTATGCCAGAGAATCTCGGTAGAGTTAATTTAAAAAATTTAGGAATTAACCTCAGAGAATCTTATATGAAAAATAATGATATAATGAAAATATATTCTTATGCTGAATTGTTAGAAATTTTACATAAGGATGTTAACCGGGCTCAGTATGAGAGTATGTTATTAAATATAGCTGAAGCTTTTGAGGATTTTCGAAATTATTTTATAGAGCATAGAACAAGAAGCAATGGGTATAAAATCCTTTACTAAAGTGGGATTTGGAACTTTAGGAACAAGTGTAATGGATGTGCAGTTCATAGCCTTACAAAAGACCCCATACTGGAAGAATTTTTGGATGGCTCTAAACACATCATCTTTAATAAAATGCCATGCTGTTTTGAAAAAAACTGAAACCCATCAATTCCAGGAGCTTTATCATCATCAATCCCTCTAAGAGCTTGATTCACCTCTTCCATTGTAACCTCTCTACACAGACTCTGTTGAGCTTCCAGGTTCAAAATAGACCCTCTCCTAATAACATAACAGGTAAATCAATAGAAGGAAGAGAAGAGGCTCTGCTACCTAATAATGATTTATAGAAGTGAAGAATCTCCTGTTGAATGCCAACAGGATCCTCAAGCCTATCACCCTGAGCATTATACAAGAGGTTAATTCTATTTGTATTATACCTAGCTTTCATTGCAGCATGAAAGAAGTGATTATTTGAGTCCCCAAGCTTCAACCATTGAATCCTTGATTTCTGCTTTAGAGCAGACTCCTCAATAAAATTCCATTTTCTCAACAACTCTCCAGCTATCTTCTCATTTTCTTGCAATTGAACACTATCAGGATCTTGCTGTAACTGAAACTTAATTTGTTCCAAATTACTTCTTGCTGTCTCAATCTTCTCATTCAAGTTGTGAAATTCATTTTTATGCAAGCTTTTCATTTTCCCCTTCAAAAGTGTAAGATTTGCCCAAATTGCTCCTAACAGATTGTGAGAACCACTAGGATGCCAAAATTCATGCATAATAGTATGAAAATCAGCATGATGAGCCATGTAGTTGAAGAATTTAAAAGGCTTTCCCACAGTAAGAGGATCATCAGCATATTTCAATAGGAGAGGGGAATGATCAGACAAAGAAGGCATCAAATAATCAACTACTATATGACCTTTATTTAACATCCATGTCACATTTCCAAAAGCACGATCAATTCTACTATGAATTCTTCTGTCAGCATAGCCTCTGCTAGACCAAGAAAAAGAAGGGCCAGTAGATTTCAATTCAGCAAGGTTTAAATCAGTGACCCATTGAGACATATCCTTGATTTCAGCAAGTGAAACAGCTGTTCCATTAGTTCTATCATCAGTATACATGACGGCATTAAAATCACCCAAAATGAACCATTGGTCTAACTGAGAATAACTAGCCAAAGATCTGATCTTCTCCCAAAGCCCAACTCTATGATCAATAGTGTGTAATCCATAACAAAGAGTAATTTGGAAAAAAAAGGAATTAACATCTTTAAGCTCACAATGAATAAGTTGCTCATGTACCTCTAACACCTCTACTTCAATGATTTGAGGATTCCAACCAATCCAGATTCCCCCCTTTGGAGAGCAAGAATAATTATGTTTCCATATCCATTTACTATTAAGTTGCTTAGTGATTTTCTCAAATTGTTGAGCCTTAACTCTAGTTTCCAGAACACCCATGAAACTTATTTTCTTTCTAATCATAAACTTCTTTAACTCTCTAATTTTAATAGGGTCATTACCCCCTCTAATATTCCATGTACAAATAATCATTAGGTAAAATAAGGATTACCTGTATTAGTATCCCCTGGATCATTAGCTACCTCATTATGTGACACAACTTCTTCCTCAACTACTGTAGTTAAATCATTCATCATTGAAACTGGGTTAACAGTAGTGGGGAAATTCACTCTTCTGGCTCTAGTAGTTCTTCTGGGCACCACTCTCCATGCTCCATCATCTTCTGAGGTTACACTCAAAGGGGCTTGAGCTGGAGTAACAACAAGATTTGTAGGTGTAGCTGGATGGGCATTGAGGTTCTGGACAACTCCATTGAGTGGCCTTTTTTGGAATCTGTTCTTTTGGAATTGGGTTTTCCTTTTAAATTTCTTGGCTGGATTATGGCTTGCCTCTGTGTCTTATTCAATTCTCATCAATGGAGTACAAACTATTAGCTTGGAATTGTCAAGGCATATCAAATAAAAAGACTATCTCAATCCTTACTCTATCAAGTAAGCAAGTAAACTACCTTAAAGAGTTAATAGATATTTACAAAATCAATGTAGTGATACTCTTAGAACCTAGGGTAAGCGGTATAACAGCTCTATCAATTATTAAGACTTTAGGAATGGCAAAGTCACATAGAGTTGAAGCTATAGGTTTTTCAGGAGGTATTTGGATTTTATGGCATCACAGCATCAATGTTAAAATCATTCACAACGATTGGCAATTCATTCACATGCATGTAATTTTTCCTGGTAATATAAGCACTCATTTAACTTCTGTATATTGAAGAACCACAAATTATAAGAGTTTTATGGGATAAACTCACTATACTGGCAGCAACAATTTCTGAGCCCTGGATTGCATTGGGAGACTATAATGCTTATACTGAGGTTCTGGATAAATTAGGGGGTAGGGCTTCAAATGGTTGCATGAGATTTAGGAATTGGATCCAGTCCTCAAAACTAATAGATTTAGGTTTCACTGGCTCTAGATTTACATGGTCACGAGGAAGATGTCATGAGAGAATTGATAGGGCATTGGGGAATGAGGGGTTGTTGGATATCTTTGATAGCATCATGGTAAGACACTTACCTAGGTTAGCCTCTGACCACTCCCCTATCCTAGTAAATTTGATCCCTAAAGAAAATGTAAAAAACCAAGGCAGAGCATTTAGATATCTATCAACTTGGGAATGTCATGAGGATTGGAAACCTTGGTTAAAAAATGCTTGGCAAAAAAGTGACCCTTTTGTTGAAGCTCTCACCATCTTACAAGTTAAGACAGAGGATTGGAAACATAACATTTTTGTTGACATATACAAAAGGAAACGAAGGAATTTTGCAAGACTAGAAGGATTGCAAAAACACCTAGCCCTTAGTCCTACAACTAAAATCAGAAAACTTGAATTGAAGCTGAGGGAGGAGCTTGAAAGAACTCTAACACAAGAAGATGTACGCAACCTTAGACTGTAATTTAAACGAGTATAGGATAGTAATATATTACCTTAGTGGGGGTGTTTAAGCAAACTTCTTCTATCATTCTCGGTATCAACTAATTACCTCCTCGTATTACGTATTAGAAATATACGAAAAAGGGTAACCTGATCTCCTCACTGGGGTTCTTTGCATTGGACTCGCTCGGTTCGTCTGTTCATTGTAGGAAAGCGTTTATGGAACAAGCTCTTTTTAGAGGTGTCCCCCCTGCTTTCTTTCTCTGATTCCCAATATGAGTGAGACCAAGACGGCTGGCTGGAGTGCCAAAAATCAGCTGGTCATGTCATGACTTCTAAATGCAATTCTTCCTCCAATTTATACCAGTCTTCTATTTAAGACATCGGCTAAATAGGTATGGTCTAGAGGAGCGAAAGCCACTCGACCAACGGGAGAGGAGCTAGAAGAAGTCCTAACTCTAACTACCGACTAAATAAGAGGAAGATAGGATTCTCTCGATCTATCTAATGCAACAAGTCTCCTCCTACTATTAGGATAGGAAAATCCGTTTTTAGGGTAAATGATTAAGTCTATTCCTTACTGCTTTTGACATGGGTTCATTCCTATCCAGCGGCAGAAGACGAAGCAGCTCGCTACTCGACTTTATCTTCTAACGGGGTTGCCAAGCCCCTTACTGTCTTGAACCCGAGTGAAGCATTCCACCTCAGAATGGATTCTTAGTGTGGACGATTTTGAAGATATAATAGGAGGACATGTATGGATAGGTTCCATTTGTATACTTGGTGGAATCTGGCATATCTTAACTAAACCTTTTGCATGGGCCCTACTGGGCAACAAAAAAGAGGATATCAGTTTCCATTTGGGAAAGAGTCGACTTTTTCTTATAGAGAAAGCGTGTTATAGAAGCGCGTATGCCGGAAACTCTATTATTATTTATATATTTATAACAAAGCCTATTTCTTTGAAGAAAATGGTTTACCAGCATTGATCTTAATCAGTCTGCTTTGCCGAAATTCGTCAATGAATTCCGCGTTTTCATATTCAGAATACTCTACTGAAGAATAGGCAAGAATCAACCTCTTCCGAGCGAGGTTTTGATAGATCGCAGAATCCGAAAAGCAGCTTCTAAGTGAGATGATCTCGGCTTGTCCATAAAAATAGGCTGATCACTTCCCCCTATGTTGTAAGTGTAAACAATGTCAGCGATAATTAGTCAAGTTGAAATAAGGGCAACTTTTTTTTAAAGCCAAGGCAAGAATGCCACGAATGGTGTTTAGCAACCCGGGGCAAATCTTTCTTCTATCTCTAAAGGGGTTCGACTCAATATTCTTGAAGGAATCCTTTAGCTACTAATGACGCTTTGTATCTTTCTACTGAGCTATCTGTTTTATGCTTGATCTTGTAAATTCACTTGCAGCCAATGGCTTCTTTCTCTGCAGGCAATGAGACTCAGTTTTCTTCTTTTTTTCTTGCATAGTCTTTCTTCAGCAAGAATGATTGGAAGCTTCAGCAAAGAATTCAGGTTCATGAGAAGATTGAACTGACATGAGGTAAGCTCGATGTTTTAGAGAAAACGATTCATAAAATAAGAAAAAAAACCTTCAACGGGATAAGAAACTTGAGAAGATTAACGAACCTGAGAGAAGGATCCAGAATCTAATCTAAGGAAGCGACTGGAAGGAAAGCAACTGGGCTAGACTGCTGATCTTCTAGAGTAGTCTGACTTTTGGAAAGAGACTGTAATCGTCGCCGAGAAGAAAGATGCTGTTCCGGATGACTGGAAGCCTCTGAGGTCAGCTGAACAGGCTGACAATCGGCGGAAGATGCTGGCCTGAAGAGTGAGGCTGATCCATAACATCAACTGCAGAAGAATGAAGTTCGAGTTGATGAACAGGAGAAGGCCATAATACATCTCCATCACTATTCTCCTCCAGGGCTTCTTAATTAAGAAAAGGAAAATATGAGGTGACCTCATTAAAGAGAACATTCAAGGATACATCGAGTCTCTTGGATTTCACGTCATAGCATCTATCTATATTCGGACTGAGCATATCCAAAAAAGACACAAGTGCTTGCCTTGAGGACAATTTATCTCTTAACTGCGCAAGAATATAAACAAAACAACAAAAAAGGTGCATCCAAACACTCGCAAATGCCTATAGGATGGTGCTGCCCCAGTAAGAAGTTCGTGAGGTGCCGCTGTAGCTTCTTTCCTCTCTCTTCTCCCCCCCCCAAAAAAAGTAAAAAGGAGAGAGATGTCCCGTCCTTTCTTTATGCATATTCATATACATAGCCAGACACAAAGGTGTACAATCCGGTAAAAATCCGCGGTTCTTTAAGTGAATGAACTCTAGGTTTTCTTACTTGCTTTAGTGGCTGCCAAAGGCCAACCGAGAGGGGAGAACGAATGGCTCAGGAATCGACCGGTTCCGAGCAGATTCGTGGAATTATTGTAGGAGAATTTGATTCTCGTAGAATAAGAGGAGCCTTCTTAGGAAATGACTTAACTTAAAAGAAGGATTCCGCTGCTGCAAGGCGAGAGAGCAACTTGTCTGGTCTTGCGGTGCACTCACTCCCGTTACAAGAATGAGATGAAGCTTTTTCTCGACTCGAGACCAATACCCCTTACAACTCGCACCAATAGCGGCACTGAGCGGCCGGAGATTGATTGAAAAGACAGCCCGCCTCTTTAGGATTGTGAGAAAGAGCACACACACGGGACCTGACCTACTAATCATCATCTCATCTAGCGCGAAGCAAAAAGAAAGGTCCCCCTTCCCGGCCCCCTAGCCACCTACCTACTCGTGCTCGTAGCTCGATCGGAGGTCAAGAGGGTGGTCCGGCGGAAAAACATAAGTCGTCCGTATCAAGTGATACGTGAATTGCTCAGTAGTGCTTCGCCACTACCGTAGCTGGCGGAAATAGCTTAATGGTAGAGCATAGCCTTGCCAAGGCTAAGGTTGAGGGTTCAAGTCCCTCCTTCCGCTCCGGGCTTCGTCGTTTAGTGGTAAGGAGTGGAGTAGGCGGCGAGTAGAGTGCATAAGTTTTAGAGTTAGAGAGAGGCAATGAAATTGAAGTGGGATGTGGAATGTGATTGGTGATGGATGGTGGTTCTTAAATAGGTTCGGGATCATCTCGCATCTGGATCTGCCGTTTTTTCGGGAGGGGAACAAGAGAATGAGGTTTGTTTTCATTTTGAAAGAAATGCTTTTCTATGATCGACACGAGTTTTAGACAGCGTCTTGAACTCTGGGACCGCACTCGGTATGTCGGCCTCAAGTTCCTCGGCGAGGCAACTACTAATCCTTCTTCTCTTCCTTCTCGCCTTTCTTCTAAAAAAGTCTTTTTTTTCCTTACTCTATCAAGTAAGTAAGTAAACTACCTTACTTGTTCCAAGTAAGTGAATTGGCATTACCTTACTCTAAAGAGTCAGTAAATTTCATTGCCTTCGCCTTCGGCGATTACCGGCTGGAAAGGCTTGGCTCAACATTGGATTTCTTTGAAAAGAACCAAGGATGGCGTTCATTCAATCAAATCTTTTATGCTAACTCAAACTAATTACTGTCTTTGGAAAGAGTTGTTCCCCGCATTCTTTCCTTTCTACTGGTTTTTGAAAGCTAAAAAGATCCTCTTCCCCCATATTTTTTATCCTTCTCGCATCGGTTCTGCATCAGATGATGAGCCCATGCGAAAACTTTCTCTTTGACGATAGGTAGGCTATTAGATTGAGTCGAAAGCCTGCCAAGGCATAAAGGGGTTCCGATTTGAGCGAGAGCCCGAACGGGGGACGCGAGAACATCTTGATCGAAAGCTCCACTGTTCTGAATCGTGAAAAAGACTTTTCCAAATTCGATCAAATCGATCGAGAATCTCATCATCTGTTAGGTGGGCTGACCGACCGACCGAGTTGGGCTAAGCGTCCATGTCACAGAACCTTTCTCTAGCCAAAAAGAAATCCCATTTTTGATCGAATCGGAAAAATTAATTGGCAAATGAAAAATCTACCGTTTTAACACTCATAAAAACCCTAGAAAAAAAAAGTAACTAAGACAAGAGCTAAGTAAGCAAGCAAGAAGGAGAGGCTAGAAAAGGCAAGGGGCTCTCCATCTCTAGGAGGATTGTGTCCACGATCTGGTAATCTAAGCTTTGCTTCTTCTGGTCGGCTCGTATTAGCCTGTGCTTTATTACAGCTATCGCTATCTCGTTCTTTTAGTCTTTTTAACGGTACTTGAATCTTAAGTCGCGGTCATGTCTTGCCCTCCTCTAGTATAGTGACCGCTTTCATCTTTTCCCCTAATTTTTTCATTTCCAGGCTCAAGTGCCTCTTCATCCATCTTAATTCCAAAGGCGAGCATCTCCTGACTTACACTGCTATGGGTTAGAGTCAATAGTTCTTAACCAACTCTTTCTCGCCGAGCTTTCAAAAGTTTTAAGAGAGAATAGGGAGTAAGGCAATGCAATTGTAGAAATTGGGCTCGGACTTTCTTTCTTCTCCTGCGGAGCTCTGAGAAAGTCACCGGTGGCAGGTTAGGACAGTTCTCTTGCTGCTGATTTGGCCCTGCGCGGATTCAGGAGCTTCTTCTTTAGTCTAGGTTATGAAAAAAAAAGAAAGGTAGTTTACTTACTTAGTGCTTGCATTAGTCTAGAAGGGGTGGACGAGAACAAGAAGCGTTCGCCAACTTTGATAGACATAGCATTGCAAGCAAATAGAGCAGGGAGCTTACTCTTTCTTTCTATTAGAGTCGCGAGCTTGTTGTAGTCGGTCCTAAAGGGAGAATCTTGCTACTTACTTGCTATATCCCCGCGTCCTTGCACGGCTCGAATTTCTTCGGGAAATCCCTTTCCCCGTTCTATCGTCCAAAACAGGCCGTATATGGAGTATAGCCAAGTGGTAAGGCATCGGTTTTTGGTACCGGCATGCAAAGGTTCGAATCCTTTTACTCCAGATTATGAACACCCGATCGGATCTGTCAAGAACGAGCTAGCTGACGACTACAGGGGAAGCTTTTCCCAAGCCAGAAGTTTGACTTTTTCTACTTTCTTTGCTAAGAGAAGAGAGAGAAAGGAAAGACAGATGGCAGAAAGCAATCCTTCCAACCAGCCAACCCGCGGAGTTGAACACAATACTAACTTCGGCAAGGAAAGAAATCTACCCCTTATTGTTAGCCTTCCCAGATAATGGAGAAGAAGCTTAAAATGGCTTAGGCTTTATCACATGCTTTCAAACAGGCTTGAGAAAGAAAAAACTGCCTTATTGCTAGTATGGATTATAACTACTATTACATATTAAAGGGGAATAAAGAACGAAATCTTCTCTATAGCCCGATAAGAACAGTTACGCCTTTTCCTAAAGCCTTTACTAACTAACTAAAACACCAGGACTTAGTCTAGCTACCACGGAAAGCATAGTAAGAAGGGCTGAAAGGCCATGTCATATTCCTCGGGAATGATATAAAGATCCTGTTGTGGAAATTTCCAACTGGATGAATCTTTTGATTCAAAAGACTTGAGTGTTCCAATGAGCCCGTAGGCAAGGGCCTTACTATTTTCACGTATGACATGAGGTTGTCTACCCCACTAGTATTTGAACTGGAATGCCAGGCGGAGGAGTGTAACTGCCTTATCGCGCTATCCTACTTGTATGTGAAAAGCATTTCGTACTCGTAACTGATTCCCTCCTAGCGAAAGAGCTATCGTCGAAAGCTTTTCGTTTACACCGGTTCTTCTAGCTCCAATCGAGAAAGGAGAACCTTGAAAAAAGTCTTTCAAAACTTTACATCCATCAGAGCGGCAGGCATGGAAAAGAGCCTTGGGGTGAGACAGACGGAGGCAGCCGCAGCCCTGTGAGATCCTATCGGTCGTTAAGGACCTATTCCCAACCAGTCAAAGACAGACGGGCAGGCTATTTGAGCAGTATTTCCCTGTGTAAACGTGTAAAGTAAAGAAAGAGCGCCTGAATTCATCTTATAGAAAGAAGGCCATCTTGCTTTACTTTTTTTGGTGTTGAGACCCATAGAAGAAAACTTTAACTTTGAAGCCATACTCTTCTCCGGGAACTCATACTCCTGTAAGGCACCAGCTCTTTGCCTTCCTTGCTTGCTTTACCTTCCAGTCGAATAGGTTCTATTAAAGCAAAGGCAAGAGGCGATAGTGGCATCAGTCTTTTCTTTCTATGAGGAAAAGGCCCGGAATGGCCTATTTTGCTAAATGAAAACGTGAGTTTCGGGTCTATTTAGGGATTCATTGATTTGCACCAAGTCTCCGTGATGACCAAAGAAGAGGTACGTAGTAACTCGACTGTAAGGTTATGTAGTATCTTATTAGAATAATAAGGTTCGAAGAGCTTAGTTGCAAGACTAAGGAAGAACATTTGACTTTGACACAGGAGGTGGCGAGTTTGGCTAGGTAACATAATGGAAATGTATCGGACTGCAAATCCTGGAATGACGGTTCGACCCCGTCCTTGGCCTCGGAGAGTAGCGAGCAGCACGGAAATTGAATCAAATAAATCAAATGGCATAGTAGAAGGGGGCTTGACTTTGTTTGTTAAAAATCCACAGACAAGATTCTGGAACTTCCAAACCAAAAAAATACAAGGATGAGAAGGAGCTTTTACGTTACGCTTCAATAGAATGAAATTTGTAAGGGTAGAATAGGCCCCATGGTCGATCGAAGATCCTGTACTACTTGAACTCAAATGAATCTATCTGACTTTCAATCCATCTTTGTCCAGCCAGCTCATAAGAAAATGTTAGACCAATCTCGGAGCTGACACAACCGAATTGGTTAAAGAAAAGGAAACCCCAACAACCAAGTACTCCCGCCTCAAAAAGCGGAAACCGAACAACCACCAGGCTCGTCTGAAGAGGAGGCGGGCGCCCAAAAAGATGAAAATGCAAGGTATGTAGCCGCTTATGCGAAGCTTAAGGGGTAAAAATAAAGTCTTTTTTTTGAACAACCAACCTGACATAGGGCAATGCAATTGCTCGCCCACTTAAAGCAGATGGAGATTCTCGGACAGGGAAAGGTGGCACTCGACATCTATTAAACAACACCAAGAACAAAGTCATACCATGTCCTCGAAAGAACCTAGTGATGATTGCCATGAATGCTGCCCTCGAGGACGTGTAAAAGAAGGTCTTTGCCGATTCCTATCAACACGGTACACCTCTCAGTAGAAGGGCGTGAAAAGGCCGTGGAGACTTTGACCGAATGAATAGGCATGCTATCATGATAGACATTTTTTTTTCAGGAAAAAAATCCAGGATGAACGCTTTTTCAGCTTGATCGGAATCGATTCTATGATTGAATGGCAGAGACTTAGTAGTAGAAACTCGGAGAGACAGACAGAGAGGGGGCTCTATCATACCTGCTAACTCCTAGGATGAGAAGTCAGTCTCTTGCTTTTGGCAGGAAAAGTATCGGTAGAGTGAGTCTACTTAGCGAACTGGAAGGACGCGGAGATCGATTGATCAATATGAATCTCGAGAGTGGATGGTTGACTGCCGCCCCCTTGTCCTGGAGTCTCTCCGGCCGGGGAGGGGCTTGCTATCGTAACCTTTTCCCCGGTGTATGTGAAAAAAGTGACGAACCCATTTTGGTCATAGGTTAGTCCAAAGAACGAGAGTCGGCTTCCTTAATCTAAAGATTAAGTAAGTAAACTACCAACATGCTTCGCACTAAGTAAGTAAACAACCTTAAGTCCGTTGTTCCTCAGTAGCTCAGTGGTAGAGCGGTCGGCTGTTAACCGATTGGTCGTAGGTTCAAATCCTACTTGGGGAGAATTTGAAGTTATCGCCTTTCTGACCTAGCGACCCCCGTCCTTCTACTTCGTTTCTAAACTAGCAGAATCAATCGTGGGACATTCAAAGTGAGAAGTTTCTTCTTGGGTTTTATTCCTCACTCTCGTATAGGCGAACTTGGTTCGTTCAATTCTTAGGGAGAAGAAGGATCCGCTGGGAATGAATGGGCAGACTTAAGTAGTCTCTTCATTAGCCGGAAGGAAGATCTCCACTCATTTCATTCAGTGCCTGCGGTAAGGTAAGGCAAGGCGCGACCCACAACAAAGGAAGGGGGAAAGCTTGCTTGCTGTAGCCCTTTTTTAGTAGGCTAGGCTTAGTAAGCGTAAGCTATTTAAGTAGGCTTGCAGCTTCGCTAGAAGCGACAAAGAGGGGATGATATGTGGTCTAGTATACTTTCTCGTTTGGTCAACGAGGCGTACGTACGTAAGTCGACATAGCTCCATGTATATGTTCTTTGGAGCTAGAATCTATCAATAGAATGAAATTAAATAAGAGTGTAGTGAGCCTACGGCAACGAACATGGCTCAAGAGTGTCTATACAAAGTCCTTCTCTTCTTCACTCAAAGAGATAATGCAACCTTTGAATGGTACTTGATAAAGAATGAATCTTTTGGTTAGAAGTTATACGGATAAAAGGAAATGCCACGCTCCGCGTGTCACGAGATAAGGGGCGTTCTAATCGAAGGCTCATACTTTTCGGGCTTATGGAGGTACGGTAAGGCCAATGCACTAGCCAGCCAGTGTGGTGGCGAACACGCTGTGCTGTAAGCTAAGCTGTTCACCTTGTAGACGGAGGATATATAGAAAGTGTGCCGTGTGTGATTCATAAGATTCTATAATAGCATCAGTCGATTATTTCACTTAGCCTGCTTATACCATAACTTTCACTTTCTGGACCAACGCGGATCTGCCCTCGAAAGTATCTACTTTGAGAGCAGAGCATGCAAAATCGAGCAATGGATCTTAAAAGAATTCCACTTTGAATGGCACGACTCTTTTCATTTCTGCGCCGGCATTTGAGTTATCTCCTCCCCTCTTTCAATCGGCACACTCAACGCAGATAGCTCTGGTGAACTCGGCTTCTGCCTCTATCAGGCTTTTCAAGACCTACCACGCTTCCCCAAGAAGCCATTTTGCAGGGCCCGTAAAAAAGAAAAACGAGGGTCCTTCCAAAACAAAACCAGGGGAGGCAGCAGCCCCCACTTTCACCGCCACAGCATGGGGGAGCTGCTCCTTAATCCGAACTACAACCAAAGAAAATTGGACCCAAATCGATATATAATGCTAAACCGAGGCCGAGATAGAGAGAGAGGGCTGCCCTTTTTTGTTTTGTTGGCTCTTCGAGACAAATCATAGGAATGGTGCTAATTACCATGTTCCTTCTAGTCTCGTTTGGTTTCGAGAGCTTCCCACTCCTCGTCCTTTGACAGCCGTTATCTTGGATTTTATTCTGTATGCTGGGGAAAGTGCCTCACCCTTCTACATTAAAAAAAAGAGAATAACCGGGTCTCTAGAAAAGAGAATGAAAAGCCCGGGTGAAAGCAAAAACAAAAGGAGAGAAGAAAAGTAGAAAGAGGGAAAGAAGTTTAGTGCTAGTTCTTACTGATTTTTTTATTTAGATTCTCCATTGGATAAAGAATTCAAAAAAGAATCTAAATAAAGGCACCTCAGGGGGGCGGGAGGCCCCACTACTTATTCATTCAGGGGGGAGGAAACTTGCTTTCCACTGGGCGAGAGGTAGACCTAACTTACCTACCTACTCATCAATCACGGTGTTCAGCTGACTTGCACTGATAGACCTTTATTGTATTGGAATTAGGCGCTCATCTTTTTACTGTTGTCAACTAATCTTTTCAATGTTCGATTTTGCTCTATGTTAGAACATTTCTGTGAATGCTATTCTAATCTAAGTGGTCTTATTCTGTGTCCCGTGCTAGGAAGCATTACTCTTCTTTTCATTCCAAATTCAAGAATACGATCGATACGATTGATTGGTCTGTGCGCTTCTCTTATTACTTTTTTGTATTCTCCTGTTCTTCGGATACAATTTGATCCTTCTACGGCCAAATCTCAATTTGTGGAAAGCCTTCGATGGCTTCCTTATGAAAACATAAATTTTTATTTGGGTATAGATGGTATCTCTTTATTCTTCGTGATATTGACCACATTTTTGATCCCTATTTGCATTTTAGTGGGTTGGTCTGGTATGAGAAGTTATGGGAAAGAGTATATTACAGCATCTCTAATTCGTGAATTTCTAATGATCGCCGTGTTCTGCATGCTGGATCTTCTACTATTCTATGTTCTTTCCGAAAGCGTGCCAATCCCTATGTTGTGCGGAGCTGAGCATCTTCTATTCGCTAGGATAAAGCCTTTCCTCTGCAGGGGCCTTGTGCAGTAAACCCCCTACGGGCGGTCGTCCGTCGTCGTAAAGTAGTCTCCGCGAAGCTTTCGGGAAGAGGGGTAGTCTTGTGTGTAAGCATAGCATTTCTGGTCGAACCCGCCCAACTTAACTAAGAAGAACCGAACCTGACAGACACATCTTTTTCCCTTTTTGGGGAGGGTACTCTGAGTAGTGGGTACCTTGTAGGACCTCGACTCGCCTACTCGGGTCTTGTATGAATATGCAGGAAGGGGTGCTCCTAGGTGTGTGTAGGAGTTGTGTTTGTTCGCGAGAATGGATTCCTCGTCAAGTAAGTTTGGAGGGTGTGGACACACTTGCGCGAATTCTGGTAACGGCTACAAGGAAGAAATCGAAAGGAAACTGTACCCAACCAGGGATGGACGTAAACTCGTAAGCTACCGAGGGTAGGGATAATCGTCCAGGTCTTATTGTGAAAGAAAAAAGCCGCCCCGCCCCAGCAGGCGGGTTGGTTCCTCTGTCGTCGCCGGGGAGCTCTTGGCGAGGAGACCTTAGGATAAGTTGCTAAAACAAACGGGAGGAGAGGATCGACCCATTCAGTCAAATTCCGAAGAAAGACTGTTGGCGGGAGGTGGAGACATTTCTGCGACCCCCTTAAAAAAAAAGGAAATGCGGGCAGGGTAGAGCTCCGCGGAGGGTTCGAGAATAGGGTAAGGTCCTGTCCTTACTCTATCAAGTAAGCAAGTAGACTACCTTAAGATTCAGATAAAAAAGAATTAGAAACCTTTAACAAGTGCTGCGTACAAGTTCCGGCCAGAATGATTGGGAAAGATCAAAGCAATTTGAATTTGAACCGCTCACATCACAGTAGTAGTAGCGTAAAGGCCATAAGTAGGGGCGCAGCCATAAGATAAGGCTATTACTTTCACATCTCTCTCTAGAGATCCTCCTGCGTGAGCAACCCGACGGTGCGTTACATGTACTCTACAGGCCGCACTCCATCTTTCTTCCCAACGAGCCCATTTCTTTTTTTATTTGGAAGACGGGCCTTACGTTCGGTTCGAAAGGCATGTTTTTTAGTATGTCTAAAAATGGGGCCCCCTCACTAGTCCGGCTAGCTAGTGAGCGGTTCTTTCGGGCGGGAAGCAGGCCGGGCCCTACGAGTGGGCATCCCCCGCAACGCAAGCAGCATTGTTCGCCACTACCCGAAAAGCAAAAGATTCGAGAGTCCAGGCTGAAAATACATGCATAGATAGTGGTCTAATGACAAAGGCCGACGACGGAAGCTCGGGACGGAGCCGTATGATGCGGAAGTATCACGTACGGTTCCCTGAGAAGGGAGTGGCTACCTACTGGAGCTTCGACCAACCACTACCGGTCAATTCCGCTTTGGGGCCACCCCTTACTCTACCATTATTATAGGGGTATGGGGTTCGAGACAAAGAAAGATCAAGGCAGCATATCAGTTTTTCCTTTATACTTTACTTGGATCCGTTTTTATGCTATTAGCTATTCTCTTGATTCTTCTCCAAACAGGAACCACCGATTTACAAATCTTATTAACCACAGAATTTAGTGAGCGGCGCCAAATCTTTTTATGGATTGCTTTTTTCGCCTCTTTCGCTGTCAAAGTTCCTATGGTACCAGTTCATATTTGGTTACCCGAAGCTCATGTAGAGGCACCCACGGCAGGATCCGTTATCTTGGCAGGAATTCTTTTAAAATTGGGAACTTACGGGTTTTTAAGATTTTCAATACCCATGTTTCCTGAAGCGACACTTTGTTTCACTCCTTTCATTTATACTCTAAGCGCGATTGCTATAATATATACTTCCTTGACCACTTTAAGACAGATCGATCTTAAGAAGATCATTGCTTACTCCTCAGTAGCCCATATGAATTTTGTGACTATTGGTATGTTTAGTCTGAACATACAGGGAATTGGAGGTAGCATTCTACCGATGTTAAGTCATGGACTGGTTTCTTCAGCCCTTTTTCTATGTGTTGGTGTTCTATATGACCGACATAAGACTCGACTTGTTAGATATTACGGAGGTTTAGTGAGCACCATGCCGAATTTCTCTACCATTTTCTTCTTTTTCACTTTAGCCAATATGAGTTTACCTGGTACTAGCAGCTTTATCGGGGAATTTCTCATCTTAGTAGGAGCTTTCCAAAGAAATAGTTTAGTAGCCACATTAGCAGCGCTTGGGATGATTTTAGGCGCGGCCTATTCCCTTTGGCTATATAATCGTGTGGTTTCTGGAAATTTAAAACCCGACTTCCTCCATAAATTCTCCGATCCAAACGGCAGAGAAGTTTTCATATTTATACCCTTTCTTGTTGGAGGGGCGACCGTCCGTTAAACTACCAAAGAAAAAGGGGTAAACCAATGTGATCATGACATTGTAGGTGCTTGCGATGGGACGGATGCGACTTCCCTCAGTTGGTTTGGGTGGCATAGCCCGTTGCGGAAGTCCCCCCCTTTTTTTCCATTTCTTTAGTCTTTAGGGAGCCAAAGCTTGACTTTTCAAATAAGGCTCGCGCAGGGGCGCTCACGTTTTTTGGCTGAGCCCTATCTTGTTGGGTGAGACCGAGAGAAAGAAAGGACGGAGGTTACCCTACCCTGGTAATGGCATTTCTCGACCGTGTCTCCGAGGGACAGTTGAACGAGCGACTCATGAATGCTGCCAGATCGAACGAGCCAATAACTCGAACGCCTTCGGTCTGTTTTTTGAGCAAGAATCACAGCGTTACCTTACCTTCACCATGATACAGACTCCAAGTTCTTATGGCAGAGCACGAGGAGATTTATCATCAATATGATGATGAGAATAGAAACCAGAAGCACGACCGGAGTCTTCGTGGTCCAAGATAATAAAACCATCAATAAGCGTAACGTAAGCATGAGACTTTTTGGTAGTACCGGTGAACCAGATGGCCGCGGCGATAGAATCTGGGACGGAGGACTCGTAGTATCTCTCTAGATCTGGCAAAAGAGAAAGACCCCCTAACGTAATTCGAATGGAGGCTGACTGCTGAGCCCACCCCGGCCTCGAAGGGCAAGCCCCTGTGGTTGCGAGCTGGAGCTGCCATTGCTTATGGCTAGAGCAATGGGAGGGGGCCCCGCAGAGAGAAGAGTAAGGATAACGAGCGCTCCGCCCGCTTGGCTTAGGCAGGAGCAGCAGGCAAGTGCTTGGTAGGCTAACAGCCCAGTGAACCGGGAAGAGCACTCGACGAAAGGAGGACACACTAAGCAAGTACGAGAAATCGGCCCTGCTCCGCTTTCTTAAAAGCAAGGTGACCCCTGTTAGGGAGGTCAAACCAAGGACCTATGGAAGTCGGGGCTCGTCCCTGGTCAATATTGGATCAAACAATAGGAGGCCGTAGCGCTGACTTCTTTTTTTATTGATTCAATACAATAGGGGAAAAGATCGTACAGTTCCCTACCGAGACAACAGAAACTCTCAACGGATCTTCTGCGCGCTGGGCATACTTCTTCCGCGCTTCTTTCTCGTGGCGGAAACATAACAACAGGGGAAGACCCGGCCGACCTGCCCAGGTCGCCTTGGCGAGCTTTATTTAAGAGAGACTGGGGAGTAAAAAGACTTCCGTTTCCGTTCTTGGTTTGCTCTTCGCCTCTCGCTCTTTTTCGTAGTTGGGAAGAGGGAAGGAGTCTAAATCAATGGACATTTATGAACCATCATTGATGGACGTTGCACATGACACGAGAAATTCGACTCAAGGTCCGGTGCTAATAGAAGTTGCTTACTCTCCTAGTAGCAGACAGGCGGGCCATGCCTGAATTCAGACCAGACCAGACTTTTCTTTGTTTGAGCTGTTCCCACGCACGCAGAACGGAAGATCTCAGTTGTCCTGGACTGGAAAGTACGTAGGGCTCCCCCGTTGAACAGAGTTAGGTTATTACCCGGAAGAAGTTTACTTTGTACCGTCCGGAGGTCATATAGATCGGAACCCGGAGCGATAAGAACGAAAGCCCTACCCACAGCTACAACTACTGGCACTTCAAAAGGCTTAGATTTGAAGGTAATTCCTATTATAATACTTGATAGAGTAAGGTAGTTTACTTACTCACTCGTTAGAGTGAGGGCGCTGCTGAAAGCTTTTTTTAGGTCGTGTAAGAGGTGTAAGCCTCGAAAGCCTTTGGTACTTCGGTAGAGCGAGCAGCCCTTAAACCAAAAAATCTTTCTAGTACCTTCCCCTATTTCCGCATTTCATTCTTTATTTGGCCCGCTTCAAACAAAATGAAAAAAAAGGGGGAGGCCTATTGATTCGAAGTCACTACAAAAAAAAAGAAACTTTCGAAGGTAGTTTACTTACTCACTTGATAGAGTGAGGTTGTTTACTCCCTGAGTTGCAAGACTAAGGAAAGGCCTTCGGATTCCTAATCCGGTGGGGCCGGGCAGCTTTACCTTGGCGAATCGCATCCCCGCGCAACGACATATCGCTCTTTACCGTTCTCGCTCAGTCTTTGCAACGGCCGGGAAGGCAGTCGTAGAAGCGAAGCCTATCGCCCCGCCGACCATCAAATACGAGATTGGGCCCCTTCTCCAAAATTGGATGGAATGGCCCACCCCGCCCAAGAGCGCTTATGTCATATGGGAACTCATGGCTGGAAACAATCCTTATGGTTTTGATATCCGGTAGGAATAATAAGAATCAAAGTCCAGGTTGGTTGGTGAGCCTAGTGATAGGAAACTATCTAGCTAGGTTCGGAGAGCACTTGTTGGGTTAAAGATTTTTTTGTGCTAGATGTTATGACCTAAATGCTGAACTATTGACTCTACTTGTTTGGATGGGTGTTCACCCCAAAGTGTTCCCGGACCGCATGCATACATCCATAAGTAACTTAGTGCAACATGGAAAATTTCATTGAGAGGAATCAGCAAAAAAAAGAAAAAAAAGAGGTAAATAAAAAGAAAAAGAAAGGAGAAATGGAAAAGAGAAGATGCTCGAAGAGATATTACATTAACTGAGTGCCATTTGATGAGTAACTGAGACCAAAGCCGGGCTCGACAAAATAGAAAGTTTCACGGTACGTCGCCCACGGGATTTGGGAAGTGCCTTTGCTCCCTTTCCCAACCGTTGACCTTGACCGTCAACTCGTAGACGAGGCTTTGACGCGAATTTAAAAGGGATTCTCGGTTGTCTGAAATGTAATCAAGAATTTCATTGATTTGACTTCGCAAGTGATCTACAGTTGGTGCTTCCGGTTCCCTGACCTCGGTGGGTTGACCAGGTTTTTTACCTTGCGGCAGGTGCCCCGGGGTTCGGTCGGTCGATGGTGCAGCGGAGGCATTTCCCAAGATAAATTTTAGTTTTTGTTTTATTATGTAGTATTCTTGCTTTTATAATTCTCTTTATTATCTTCATTTCATTAATATTTTGCTTCTACCGTTATTCAAAAGGCTTTAATACCCAATATTACATTATTAATATGATTCACGCTCACAATCAGAGTACCTCACTGCCTTTTCTTTATGAAATTAAAGTTGGGCACAAGGGCACTGTCCTTAAGATCATTTTACCACCCGACAACAACCGTCCACACTGCTGAGAAACCACCAAAATCGAAAAAAGTTGATTCACTAACGGGAGTTTTTCAATGTTAAAATGATGGGTAATTTTGTGAAGATAGCATTTAGGGTACTTTCATGAACTGGTAAAAAATTACCTCGAACTACATGAAGTCTGATGCCCACTCCGGGCTATGTAGGCTGTGGCCGTCCAAGGGCTGCTCGACTGAAGTGGTAAAATAATATTAAGTCTTCATAAAGAGGCTCTTATGCGATATTCCCTTTATTCTTTTCGGTAGTACAGTTTCTTTCGTTTGTGTGTGAGAAAATGATTTCCCCGGTGTAGCACCCTTTCTCTATTTTGCCTATTTCCTTTTCCTTTTGTTCTTGGAATGTCTTATATAGGAAATTAGGATCGAGGTTATGTGGTTGCAGTTGTATCAGCATTTTCCGAATCGGCTAAGGTTCTATCCTCTCTTTCCGGTGGTCCAGGAGTTCATGCTCGTGTAATGGCCCCCCCCGGCCGGGAAGACTCTGAAGAAGCTCCTCTTGCGCTTTCGATGTAGAAAATTACGTCAAGTAGTATGCCTGTCTAGTCCCTTAGTTCGTGTAGTGGAAAAGTGGTCCATGTCTTCGTTCTAAGTCTTATATCCTTGCAAGCCCTCCAGTCTTGGATGTAGAAAAATAAGGTCTGGTCTTCTTCTGTGAGGTTGAAATAGCCCCGCTTTTAGGGAACCCCGTAGGGTAACTCGTAGTCTAACATTAGGTGGCCCCCCCCATTTGTCTATTCCGTATTCAAGGTAGGCTATTTACTATGTTAGCATTCCAGCTTTCCAAGCCGTACTCTTTTTGATATCATCCATCAGCGTTCCATCGGTCCAAAATGTTCATTCCCTTAGGATTGTAGTGTAAGCCTTTCGAAGCCTTCCAATGGGCCCGGTTGGTCTAATCCGCGGGAAACCCCTAGCAGGCGGGGGGACTCTCAATCACTCTTGTCTTGGAAGGGGAACTAGCACCTCTTTCTTTAACCTCGCCTTAACCCTAAGGAGCTTAAGAGGCATCAATGACTTAGGTCTAGTCTCATCCCCGTATCGCTTAGTGGGGGAGGGGGTAATCCGAAATCAAAGCCGGTAAGCATATAGACACTTTAACTCACATTGCTTTAGGCAGTACTCTTCTTACTAAAGAAGAAAAGACTTACTGAAAGAGAGAGCAAATCCGTCACTGGACGGGGAAGGAAAGGTAAGGAGGATCTTACAAGAGATAAAGTAGATTATAAAGCCTTAACAAGACCAAGAACAGAACTGCTGGAGGAACAACTACCTAAGGCTTAAAATGACATAGAATAAGTGGAATCTCATGCAAACTGTGAGGGAGGTGGTTAACCGGTGCTTAGAGAACTACCTGGGATGCTTTAAAAGCGGTAGACCAAGGGAATGGATACGTTGGTTACCGTGGGCAGAATAGTGG
>NC_080057.1:17711808-17729715 GCF_026212465.1 Amaranthus tricolor
TATCATATATAAGATACTCGACGGTCTGTGTAATTTTTGTTCTTGTTCCGGGGTTTACATATACTCATAATTTTTATTATAATTGAAATTGAGAAAAAGAAAAAAGGAAATAAAGATTTTTCCATTTTTCTTGAAAAGACGCAATACTAATGAGTTATCATATTGATTTTCTTATGTCATTAGGTAAACATAATTTGAAATCAAAATTGAGGAATCGTTCATGAAATTGCAATTAAGTCAATAGTTAATGGTTCCAATTTCTCATGTTTATCATGAATTTTTACTTTTTTAACTGAAAGTCCATATTTTTTGGTATCGATCGAATCAAAAATAAAAAACAAAAGAAAGATTTTAGTTTTAGGTTTTAGTAAGGGATAGCAAGGAAAAGGGATTCAAAATGCAAGTACAATAAATAAAAAAAAAATTCAGTAATCCATCCCAAATAATATTTTTGTTTATTCTATTTTGTATCGTTTTGGCGGCATGGCCGAGTGGTAAGGCGGAGGACTGCAAATCCTTGTTCCCCAGTTCAAATCCGGGTGTCGCCTGGTTCTAATTAACAAAACAAAAAACTATAAATCCCTTATCGACTATCGACTACTATAACTCATATAACCTAGAACTCGCGGATTATTCTCCAGTCGAAGGGAAAGAGAGGAGGAGGTTTCTTGATACATACTTTATTCTAAGTATACGAGAGTTCTCAAAAGTGAAAGTTCTGTAAATTCTTGTGGATAGAAAGATTTTTACTTTAGTAAATAGTGGAAGGAATACCGTGAGACCCATTCATTCCCTTCCATTTTGGTTACTGACTGGTCAGCGGGGGGGATTAGTAATTGTGGAAAAGAAAGACGAAATAGAGTTTGTATACAAACTCAAAAAAGTCGCTGAGTACTTAAGGTATTAGATTGGTTCATTAAATTAATAGTACAAAATGGATAGTCCAAAAAATTTTGACTCTGTACCATGGATTTCACTATTATTAGTAAACAATAATGGAATAATTCCTTCATATTCATAGAAATAGGGGACATAATTCACATGGATATTGTAAGTCTCGCTTGGGCTGCTTTAATGGTAGTCTTTACGTTTTCTCTTTCACTTGTAGTATGGGGAAGAAGTGGACTCTAGAAATATTCCTTAATTAATTACTCATTGAGTTTTTAGTTGAGGAATAAAACTGTATCATTTGTTTTAGATTTATAGATCGCTCCAGAAAGTGTTTTTCATTTTTAATTAAAGATAATAAAGAAATGTCAATAAAAGAAATATTTAACTAATTCCCATGTTTATATTTCGATTCGAAACGAAATGAAATCTAGATGATAGGAAATAGATTTGATTTTGTTGTGCTTTATCGATTTCTTTCATATCGGGTTTTACGTGTTAAAAATGGATGAGGTTTACTATTTCTTTTTCATTTCAAAAAGATCGAAGAAGTTTCCACACCATAGAACTCTTTCAAGCATCTATCCACTCGTCAATCAATTCAATTACTTTACTTCTTGAGTTGGCAATGATAAAAAAAGATTACTAAGTTGGTTTTTTATTAAGATATACCATATTTTTAAGATATACCATATTTTTCTTTCTTTGATTCTTTTGGCAGATACTGCGTTTATATTTTAAAGAACCCGAAATCGCAGAATTCGAGCTATAAAATAAACGTAAGGTAAGAGTTGCCTTTCGATTAGTTCGGATTGATCAGACTGAATCCAAATGGATCAAATAGATGGAGCAAAAAAAGAGAATTGGGGTCGCTATGTACATACCATATATGAAGATATATATTGTGGATTGATCGATATTCAATTAAGTCTGTATCTTTATTCGAGTTATAGGACAACTTCCTACACGAAAAAAAAAACACTAATCGAATTAATAGTATGGTAGAAAGATTCATATGAATCTTTCTACCATACTATTAAATCTCATTGAATATTGCTGATTCTAGCCTGCTCATTTCAATTAATAAATGAAATTGGAATTTTATTTTGATTTTTCAATCATTTATAAAGAACTAAGAAGTCAAGTTTCATTCAAATTAATCATTTTGGCTGACCGTTTTTACATAAATAATAAGTAAAAAAGCAGTAGGAACTAGAATGAATAGTGCAGTAGCAATAAATGCGAGAATATTTACTTCCATAATCTCATCGTTTTTTTACTTCGCATTAACTCGGGATTTAATCCCATAGAGATGATAAAAATTTTACCTGTAAATTTGAATTCAATGGAATGAATTACTTCTTCATGATATTGAATCAGATTAATATCATGAATAACAATATCTGAGCTATCATATCAATTCGCCGTCGCGAATTGAATAGTATAACATAGGAAGATCTTTTATCCATACTGAATCCAAAAAAAAAAATGGGATTTGTCATCTAATCAACAATTCCGTTATTTAGCATTCTTTTTTTTATTCTTTTTCCATAATCTGTCGTCTTCCTTGTACAATCAACCATCTAATGAAGTTTCACTTTTCCTTTTCCACTCACACTGGTTACAAAACCCCCAAAACAATAAATAAAAAATAGAATATTCTAGCAAATTCATTTTCATTATTTTTTTAGGATGTTTGTTCTTAGAACTTTTACTTAATAAAACTTTAATAAAAAAAAAATTACAAACAAAAGTCTTATTTTTTATTTAGTATTATTAATAATTAAAAATGGAAAATTAAGAAAAAACGAAAAAAGGATTCTTCAGTACTTCATTACAAAGAGTCTAAAAAGGAGGGGATAGGATCTTTCTTTGATCCTTCTTTTCTTAATATCGCTCCTCCTTTTCGTGAATTGAAGGTCAGTAGAGGTGCCCTGGTGCTCATGAAATTTGAAATGGCAGTCTGTATGTTTTGCAGGGACATAGAGTGACAGGTTCATCGGCAGCTGTCTCATCCTCACTTTCTGATTCTGATCTCACTCGCTTGTGGCATATGCGCCTTGGCCACATGAGTGAGAAAGGCATGGATCTCCTGAGCAAGCGTGGTCTTCTTGGTTCACCCGGCACGGGTAAGCTATAATTCTGTGAACATTGTGTTTATGGGAAAGAAAAGAAAGTAAGTTTCTCTACTGCTACTCACAGCACCAAAGGTGTTCTCGATTATGTTCACTCTGATCTTTGGGGACCTTCTAGGGTCACCTCAAATTCTGGCAAACGTTATTTGATGACCATTATTGATGATTTCTCTCGAAAAGTCTGGACTTCTTTCTTGAGGCAGAAAAATGAGGCTTTGTCCATCTTAAAAAAGTGGAAGATTCTTGTTGAGAACCAGACTGGGAGAAAAGTGAAAAAGCTCAGGACTGATCGAGGGTTGGAGTTTTGTGATGATGAATTTACAGAGTTCCGCGCACAAGCCGGTATTGCTAGACACAAAACATTACCCGGCAGGCCTCAACAAAATGGTGTAGCAGAACGTATGAACAGAACTCTTCTTGAGCGTGCTCCTTGCATGTTCTCTAATGCTGGATTGTGGCATCGCCGTGATCTATGGACAGAAGCTGTCTCCACGGCCTGCAGGACAAGTTACTAACAGCAGATAAACTAGTGGGGTGGGGCTTATATTGTCAACCGTTCTCCACACAGTGCCATCAACTTCCAAATTCCAGAGGAGTTGTGGTCAGGTACAACTGTTGACTATTCCTTTCTTAAAGTTTTTGCTTGTACCGCTTATGCTCTAATGATGGAAAATTTTCTCCGAGAGCTGTCAAATGCATTTGAATTGGTTATTCTTCTGAATCAAAAGGTTATAGATTGTGGAGTCTTGAATCTAAGAAAGTAATTCTTAGTAGAGATGCCACTTTCAATTCAAATGCTATGTTGAAATCCTCTGGTTCGGAGTCTTCAAACGGAGGATATGAAGTCGCTTAAGCGAAGCTTACGGAAGAGAAAGAAAATATTGTTAGATTTGGGAGAAAGGTGTCGAGGCAGGCCTTTAGTGAAGATATCGGCGAACTGATAACGGGAAGGAACATGTAAGACTCGAATTTAACCCAATGCGACCTTTTCACGCACAAAATGAATGTCTAATTCAACATGTTTGGTACGTTGATGTTGCACGGGGTTGGTAGAGAGATAGATCGCACTGATATTGTCACAATAAACTATGGTGGCCCGCTTCAGAGGGCAATGTAGCTCAAGTAAGAGATTTCGGAGCCAACATGCCTCGGAGACAAGATTAGCAAGACCTCGGTATTCTAAATAATTGAAATCGACACCGTCAGGAAGTGTCATTCCAATCTCATCCATTCGACGTTGTAGTTCAAAAGAAATCTGGGTAAAAAGATCTTCACGGGAATCAGCATGGGAGTCAGAAGTGGAACTACTTGTGCATATTTTTTGGACCCCTATAGAAGTACTGCGTTCGGATGGTGAGGATTCCTCCGAAACGGAAAAATAAATCCAATCGCTGGGTGAATAACGAGTGGGACCGCTTGGATCAAACTGTGATCCATATTGGTAAATGGCCAGTTTCTTTTTCATAACGTATTTCTCTTTATTTCATAGCTCCGCTCCCCCGGGGCCGGGGGAGACTTAGAAAATGGGAAAGGGAAAGTTGCTTGGTTGTTGACCAAGAAAGAAATGGGAGAAAAGAAAGATGCACACCCGAAGGAACTCGATCACATGAAAGAAGATTTCTTCGTCTTTCTCTACGCAACAGGCCCACCTAACATCTCATCGAGCCTAGAATCCACTCCGGGTCGGAGGAGCAACTAGTCCAACTTCTTGAGCAGCCAACAAGCAACAACCGAACTACCGCGAAAGAACAAGCAACGGCAGAGCTCAAGCTAAAGCTTATATTATTCTAAGCTAGCGTTAGCCGCGCAGGAGTTTTCTTGCTCGTTAGCGCTGTCAACTATCAAACTCATCCGCTTGTCAATTCTTGGTGTAAGAATTTTTCACTGATCAGGTGTTCTCAGTCTCATCCGTGTAAGAATTAGGAATTCTTCTTCCAACTCGTCCCAGAATGGGCGTTATGGCAAAAAACAAGAAGAAAAGAAAAGAAGAAATTTGTCCAATAGTAACAAAGGGTGCTTCCACAGGTTGACATCCGATCCAACCTAGTAGTAAGCAATCCGCCAAAAGCAACCAAAATAGTCCTTGGTAAATCGGGCGAAAACTTGAACTACGTACATACATACTTTTAAAAAAAGGCAAAGCCAAGAGACATATAAAAACGAGTGCTATTGCGGCTACACCTCCCGCTTTGTCAGGTATACTACGAAGAATGGCATAGATGGGTAAGAAATACCATTCCGGCACAATATGAGGCGGGGTGGGCATCGGATTAGCAGGTATATAATTGTCGGGATGCCCCAAAACATTAGGAGCATAAAAAATCCAAAAGGAAAAAAAGATAGCAAAAGCTACCCAACCTACTAGATCCTTTACATAAAAATAAGGGTAAAAGGCAATTTTATCCATCTCTGAATGTACACCTAATGGATTATTTGATCCATATTGATGCAATGCGGCCAGATGAAGAAGACTGGCGCCTACTAAAATAAAAGGGAGTAAATGATGAAGACTAAAAAAACGATTTAAGGTGGCATTGTCCACGGAGAAACCACCCCAAAGCCAAGTCACTATGCTATCTCCTACTACAGGTATAGCGCTAGCTAAGCTTGTAATTACTGTAGCTCCCCAAAAGCTCATCTGACCCCAGGGTAGTACGTATCCTATAAAAGCTGTCACAATCATTAATAAGAAGATTACAACTCCGAGACACCGAACAAATTCCCTAGGACTGCTATAACTCGCATGATATAGACCACGAAAAATATGAAGGTGAACCACAATGAGAAACATACTTGCCCCATTAGCATGCATATAACGGAGCAACCAGCCCCCTTCAACATCTCTCATAATATGTTCTACGCTGTTGAAAGCTAGATCCACATGAGGTGTATAATGCATAGCTAAAAAAACACCAGTCACTATCTGAATGACTAAACAAATCCCAGCTAACGAACCGAATCCCCACCAATAACTAATATTACTCGGGGTTGGATAATCTATCAAATGCTGATTAAGTGTGGAAAATATGGGTTGTTTAAGAACAGAGAATCGTTGGTTTCTTATACTCATTTGCTTTGCCAAGATTCTTTCTATCGTGACAACTCTTCTTCCCCACCCCAGTCACTCCCCGTCTTCCTCCTATACGCCACTGGTACTATTCATCTATATATGTATGGATGACTTCTGCTTTCTTCCCAATGGAATGATCTGGACCCTTACTTGTTCCAAGTAAGCAAATAGGAATTACCTTGCGAAAGGACCTCTAAATCCGACGACCTTGGCTGAAAAGCTCCCAATTAGGTCAGTAGCTGGCCGAGTAGCTGATAGACCAAATAAAGACAGTAGCTGTTTAGAGCCGAAGGAGCTCTTTTTTTTTTTTTTTTTGGGATTCTATAGCCTACGTACTTGCCTTTAGGGGATCGAAGTTGGATGAATCCCCAGCGGTTCCTTCCATCGGCGTCATCGAACCACATTAGCAATCCAGAAGAACTGGAAGCTCGAAACGACCGGTCAAAAGAATTGATCCGTTTAGTTCTGTTCTTCTCCTAGTTTTATAGCACACTCACGTAGAGGGATCTTTCCGACGCTAAGCGCGCTGCATCCCCTGTCCAAGTTGAGGATGGAGCGGATGTTGAAAGAGCTAGGATAGCAATCGGCCAGGGAATCCGCGATTTCCTTTAACGAAAAGGAGATCATAGATACTCAAGAAAGAGGTCTTAGTCTACTATTAGGAAAGTTCCGAGTTCATGCTTTTATTCATTCTAGCTCTTAGAGAAGGAAAAAAATAGAAAAAAGAAAGGGCTTAGTACACGTGGGACTTATGCCTTTCTTTTCGGATCAATGAGACAAGGAGTTACTCAGAGCTGTAGTTAGGCCCTTTGCCAAAGGAACGGAAGGGTACCCCTAGAAAAGTATAAAGGGAGGGAATTCTAAAAGTAACTCTTTCCAACCTTTTCTATCTATAGAAGTAGGTTTTAGAAAGTCAATTTGAGATTTGTATTTGCGTTGATTTTTCCAACGAAACAAAGCACTTTATTGTCTTTCCTCATTTCGATTTTCCGACATCTTACTGAGTTTCTCCCTCATCTTTTTGCAAAAAGCCGCTCCACGGTAGTAAAGTCTCATCTTGTGTGTTGGCTGAAGTGACAATAGTTACATTGAACCCTCGAATATGTTCGAAGATCTCAAAATGATCTTCTAGTTCCGGGGAGAATTCGCAAAACTCCGTTTCCATCGAGAATTGAATGGAGTTTTCCCGTATTTCCACCAGAGAATCTAAGAGAGACATTACTGTCGAGATTCTGACCAAAAAATGAAACATTCCAGGTCCTCGGAGAGTGCTTTGTCGTGCTAGGTCATTGACATATCCTTTGTCTTTATTTGACCCCAAGAATGGATTGGATCGAAACGACTTTCCTACCGAACCCCTGTGTGTCCGTATCAATTTCTGACCGCACGGAATCTCCATAGCCAATTTTCCATTTTTGATTATGAAATCAGAGGGTGCTGCCTTTGGTACTACTCTTATTTCACACAATCCAGGAACGTCCATAACGTTGGCGTGATTCGGTTTGAGCAACGGATCTTGACGTGAAACATCTTCGTAATGAAAATGGAGGGGAAACATGAGTTGGCTTTTCTTTTTTCGTCTCTACTCTTTTCACTTATATCGAAAAATGAAAAAAGACTTGTAGGATATTGCTAGTTGGTTTTTTCCAACCAAGAAGGGCGCGGGATTCTTTGAAGAAAGAGACTCTTCTTTCTTCTCTTATGATTGATAACAATAGTTGAATGAAAAGAACGCTTCTAAATGCAGCCGTCCCCTTATTTCTTATATGATAGCACTCGCCATGGATGAGACGATTCAAAGAGACATAAGTAATCGACTGCTTCGACTCCTAGACAGAGATATAGGCATACTCGTATACACTCCACTTTGACTCTCACTTGGATAGCGCTAATGGGTAGGCCCATGGTGATACAAGCACAAAAGCAGTCCCTCGCTCTAACACTAGCCTCCATCTCATAGGGGATTGCCCCTTACTGCGAACAAGCCAAGGCTGGAAAGTTAAGGCTGCTAAAGAAAGCGGGACGGCTGGGGAGTGAAGTAGAGACCCAGGAGGAACTGAAATCACTCAGTAAGGAATAAAAATTCGCCCTTGCTTCGGGGCCGGAGCTAGAAGAAAGGGTAGGTTTAATCTGAAAAGTACTCTTTTAAGTTCATTGCGTTTCGTAAAAAAAAATGTCTATTCGGATCAGGAACAATCGAAAAAAGCCAGACTAGAAGGGTATCCCTTTGAATCCTGAATATGGTGATACCTCCCATTGTACCAACCTACATATGTATTTCTTCCATCACAATTGGTACTATTTGCATTTCCATTTTTTTGATGAAAAATCCGAAAGAAAAGAAGGATCCTCCCGCTGGGAATTAGATCCTACTCTTTTTCTCCCCTCTTCACAGAAGATGGAGAGATGAATTGATCGCTTGCAGCGCCTAGGTCGGGACTGACGGGGCTCGAACCCGCAGCTTCCGCCTTGACAGGGCGGTGCTCTAACCGATTGAACTACAATCCCAGGAAAATAAGGTCTATAGCCTAAAAATTCTTCTTTTTTTTTCATTCTATTTATTAGAACCATTTAGTTTCGCCGTGTTGTAACAGAAAGACGAATGATATACTCTTTTTTATTATATATATAATATAGAATTCCAGTATACTCATAGTAAAGTAGGCTAATTCATGAATTGAATCAAATACAAATAGGCCTTTTCTTTTTTAAAAGCGGTAGAGTCGCACTCTTTAAAGGCCCTAAGAAAGAGGCTTAAGTGATCACTTCAAATCAAATCCGAGAAAAGGCTTCCACGAAACTCCTGTCTTAGTCTTCATTAAAAATTTTTTATGTTCTGGGACATAGATATTCAAGATATCCTATTATGAATCGCTAAAGTCTTCCTCCTTCTCCATTGTTCCAATCAGATCCGAAAAATGAGAAATCAATCAAAAGTCAGTGGACCTGAATTGAATCATGACTATATAAGCTATTCTTATATTAAGATTCAATATAGATGAAATCGTAGAAGCGGGCCTTTTCTTTCCTTGGACCACGTAAGAATTCGTCGTCCGGTTGAATCTTCTTGTTCCTGGATGCTCCATCAAAATCCATCGCTATTCCTTTCCTTCACTGAGAAAGGTTCATTCCAAGTCACAAGAGCAATCTTTCTTTTTTTTAATGAATTTTTCTTGTCGTTATGGTAATGCAATGCAAGAGGCCGGAAATCCGGTTGTTTCTGATGATGAAAAGGGCTTTTATGTTATATTACATTTTGGAAAACCCCTAAAAGTAGGTAATGTTAGAAGACGGCTGTCGGTATCTGATGGTCAGATACCTACGGTCGGTATATCTTTGAAAGCTCAGACGGGGAGAAAAAATGGATTCCTCGAAGGCTACTTAAGGAACTTTAATGCCAACCAGAAGGTAGTTTACTTGCTTACTTGTTAGAGTAAGGACTGGAGCTGTTGAATATTGCTCAGTACTACTATAACTTAACAACCAAAAAGCTCTGCGTCGAACTTCAGCCCCTTCGAGTTGGCCACGGGGCAACAGCCTCTGACGCCCCACACCACTGCGACAGGAGGGAGCTTGCCCATCAGACTACTTTGCCAAGAGGTGGCAGGAGGATAGCAAAAGCTGCCCAACCTACTTAAACAACCGTCAGGCTTAGCCCGGTCTGAAGAAAGAAGAAAGTAGGCCCTGTAGAGAAGCGGATAGAAAAGATCGCCTATAGACTCAAGAGACCGGCTCGGTGAAAACTCACCCCGTATTCCATGTAAGTCAGTTGACTTCGATTAGACCAGACCGACCCAGAGAGGAACGTGCCCACGAGGGCACCACCAGATGTTGTAGATGAACCTAACCTACTAAAGAAGAAGTTGAGTATATCATAGCTGACCGTACCATGGGCTAGCCCATAGACCGACTGCACGAATGGAATACTACTTAGTCCAGTAGAAGGGCCAACCTGAGAGCAAGTCAAGCTGGGAACGGGCTGAGACTTACGATTCCGAAGACCAAGTCAGAGACTACTGGACGTCTCGCGGAGCGACTCTCAATGAGGGCGTTGAGACTGTTCGAAAAAATGCTTTTTTGGCTTAATACGCCTTTACTAAAGATCAAAGAGTACGCTTGTACTCTGGCTAATAAGGAAAAGGGCTTTTTTAAATCCAAGGTTGACTCTGATTAGATCCTTAGCGCAAGCGCTAAGTAAGAAAGCTCCCTAAGATATATCATACACTATAGAGTTAAAAAAATATAACTTAGGTCTGTCTCTAGATCAAATATGCTAGAGCGTCTTTATGGGGATATGTTTGATAGGGTATGGCACTTTGTAAAATCCCAGAGTTTTATTACTCTTTGCCTGTATTCAGTTGATGTATCTTCTTTGATTATTGGAGATACCCCTCTATGACTGATTTATCAAACATTTTTTACTTATTATATAACATATTAGTTTCTCTTATTAACAAAACATATTGTAATCTCTTAAAGAAGACGAACGTGGTAAAGACCCCTGAATTAAAAAACAGGAAAAAATCCATAACAAAATATTAAAAGAAAACAAAAATTATGACGAAATTTAGTAATTTTAAAACTAATATGAATAGTCCATATTTTTATTTTATAGGCAATTCAGTTTATATATCGTATGATAACAAATCTAATGAAACAAAAAGGATCATCATTGATTTCTGGAATAAATTCTACCTGGATAATCTTGAAAATAATGATGGCGATGAATCTAAATCTAACAGAGTAATGTATAAAGAAGAAGTATTTAAAATATTGAATGATTTCAAATCAAATGAAACAAAACCATATAATCAGGATAAATTAAGAGAGTTGCAAGAGAAGATTGAAAATCTTACAATGAAGTTTGATGCAAAATCAATTAATAGCACATGCAATCTCATTATGAGTCTAATGATTATACCTGATAAGAAGAATGCTAAGGATTATTTAATGGAAAAATTAAAAAAAGATCAATATCCACAATTAGAATTACTTAATGAGTTAGGGCAATATACACTTGAAGCATTAATTGTTTATGTAATCTGTATTTTATATCGCTCTGATTCATCCATGGTTCGTGTTTCAACTTTAATTGATCACCTGGACAGGCATGTTAAAGCACATGTTTTACTAGTTAATCATAAATATCAAAGTAAAATAGAAAAAGAAGATGAAAAAAATGAGAGTTTATTTAAAAAACACCATATTGGTGTAGCATTAGTTGAATTTTTTGTTGATAGGAATCTAATGGTATTAGAAAATTCTGAGAATAATAATGTACCTATTCAAAAGAAGAAGGGTAAATATTATTTACCTAAAAATCTTTATGCTATCCGTAATTTTGATGTATCATTACTACCAATTAAATTAAATTTACCTATGGTATGTAAACCGTTATCTTGGGGTAGTGCTTTACCATCAGGTTTATACCCTAAATATTTGTCTGACTTAAAAGGTGGTTACTTAAGTGGAATAACTGGTGCAATTAGTCGTTACAATCTGTTAAGCACGGGGGATATCAATCACTACTATATTGATATCAGTAATAGTTATAAGGAAATATGTAGTGTTATGAATAAACTTCAGAATCAGCCCTTCAAAATATCAAAACATATGATATCTTATATAAAAGTAAATAAACAAAAGTTAGTTAACTTCGGTTTACTTATGCCAGAGAATCTCGGTAGAGTTAATTTAAAAAATTTAGGAATTAACCTCAGAGAATCTTATATGAAAAATAATGATATAATGAAAATATATTCTTATGCTGAATTGTTAGAAATTTTACATAAGGATGTTAACCGGGCTCAGTATGAGAGTATGTTATTAAATATAGCTGAAGCTTTTGAGGATTTTCGAAATTATTTTATAGAGCATAGAACAAGAAGCAATGGGTATAAAATCCTTTACTAAAGTGGGATTTGGAACTTTAGGAACAAGTGTAATGGATGTGCAGTTCATAGCCTTACAAAAGACCCCATACTGGAAGAATTTTTGGATGGCTCTAAACACATCATCTTTAATAAAATGCCATGCTGTTTTGAAAAAAACTGAAACCCATCAATTCCAGGAGCTTTATCATCATCAATCCCTCTAAGAGCTTGATTCACCTCTTCCATTGTAACCTCTCTACACAGACTCTGTTGAGCTTCCAGGTTCAAAATAGACCCTCTCCTAATAACATAACAGGTAAATCAATAGAAGGAAGAGAAGAGGCTCTGCTACCTAATAATGATTTATAGAAGTGAAGAATCTCCTGTTGAATGCCAACAGGATCCTCAAGCCTATCACCCTGAGCATTATACAAGAGGTTAATTCTATTTGTATTATACCTAGCTTTCATTGCAGCATGAAAGAAGTGATTATTTGAGTCCCCAAGCTTCAACCATTGAATCCTTGATTTCTGCTTTAGAGCAGACTCCTCAATAAAATTCCATTTTCTCAACAACTCTCCAGCTATCTTCTCATTTTCTTGCAATTGAACACTATCAGGATCTTGCTGTAACTGAAACTTAATTTGTTCCAAATTACTTCTTGCTGTCTCAATCTTCTCATTCAAGTTGTGAAATTCATTTTTATGCAAGCTTTTCATTTTCCCCTTCAAAAGTGTAAGATTTGCCCAAATTGCTCCTAACAGATTGTGAGAACCACTAGGATGCCAAAATTCATGCATAATAGTATGAAAATCAGCATGATGAGCCATGTAGTTGAAGAATTTAAAAGGCTTTCCCACAGTAAGAGGATCATCAGCATATTTCAATAGGAGAGGGGAATGATCAGACAAAGAAGGCATCAAATAATCAACTACTATATGACCTTTATTTAACATCCATGTCACATTTCCAAAAGCACGATCAATTCTACTATGAATTCTTCTGTCAGCATAGCCTCTGCTAGACCAAGAAAAAGAAGGGCCAGTAGATTTCAATTCAGCAAGGTTTAAATCAGTGACCCATTGAGACATATCCTTGATTTCAGCAAGTGAAACAGCTGTTCCATTAGTTCTATCATCAGTATACATGACGGCATTAAAATCACCCAAAATGAACCATTGGTCTAACTGAGAATAACTAGCCAAAGATCTGATCTTCTCCCAAAGCCCAACTCTATGATCAATAGTGTGTAATCCATAACAAAGAGTAATTTGGAAAAAAAAGGAATTAACATCTTTAAGCTCACAATGAATAAGTTGCTCATGTACCTCTAACACCTCTACTTCAATGATTTGAGGATTCCAACCAATCCAGATTCCCCCCTTTGGAGAGCAAGAATAATTATGTTTCCATATCCATTTACTATTAAGTTGCTTAGTGATTTTCTCAAATTGTTGAGCCTTAACTCTAGTTTCCAGAACACCCATGAAACTTATTTTCTTTCTAATCATAAACTTCTTTAACTCTCTAATTTTAATAGGGTCATTACCCCCTCTAATATTCCATGTACAAATAATCATTAGGTAAAATAAGGATTACCTGTATTAGTATCCCCTGGATCATTAGCTACCTCATTATGTGACACAACTTCTTCCTCAACTACTGTAGTTAAATCATTCATCATTGAAACTGGGTTAACAGTAGTGGGGAAATTCACTCTTCTGGCTCTAGTAGTTCTTCTGGGCACCACTCTCCATGCTCCATCATCTTCTGAGGTTACACTCAAAGGGGCTTGAGCTGGAGTAACAACAAGATTTGTAGGTGTAGCTGGATGGGCATTGAGGTTCTGGACAACTCCATTGAGTGGCCTTTTTTGGAATCTGTTCTTTTGGAATTGGGTTTTCCTTTTAAATTTCTTGGCTGGATTATGGCTTGCCTCTGTGTCTTATTCAATTCTCATCAATGGAGTACAAACTATTAGCTTGGAATTGTCAAGGCATATCAAATAAAAAGACTATCTCAATCCTTACTCTATCAAGTAAGCAAGTAAACTACCTTAAAGAGTTAATAGATATTTACAAAATCAATGTAGTGATACTCTTAGAACCTAGGGTAAGCGGTATAACAGCTCTATCAATTATTAAGACTTTAGGAATGGCAAAGTCACATAGAGTTGAAGCTATAGGTTTTTCAGGAGGTATTTGGATTTTATGGCATCACAGCATCAATGTTAAAATCATTCACAACGATTGGCAATTCATTCACATGCATGTAATTTTTCCTGGTAATATAAGCACTCATTTAACTTCTGTATATTGAAGAACCACAAATTATAAGAGTTTTATGGGATAAACTCACTATACTGGCAGCAACAATTTCTGAGCCCTGGATTGCATTGGGAGACTATAATGCTTATACTGAGGTTCTGGATAAATTAGGGGGTAGGGCTTCAAATGGTTGCATGAGATTTAGGAATTGGATCCAGTCCTCAAAACTAATAGATTTAGGTTTCACTGGCTCTAGATTTACATGGTCACGAGGAAGATGTCATGAGAGAATTGATAGGGCATTGGGGAATGAGGGGTTGTTGGATATCTTTGATAGCATCATGGTAAGACACTTACCTAGGTTAGCCTCTGACCACTCCCCTATCCTAGTAAATTTGATCCCTAAAGAAAATGTAAAAAACCAAGGCAGAGCATTTAGATATCTATCAACTTGGGAATGTCATGAGGATTGGAAACCTTGGTTAAAAAATGCTTGGCAAAAAAGTGACCCTTTTGTTGAAGCTCTCACCATCTTACAAGTTAAGACAGAGGATTGGAAACATAACATTTTTGTTGACATATACAAAAGGAAACGAAGGAATTTTGCAAGACTAGAAGGATTGCAAAAACACCTAGCCCTTAGTCCTACAACTAAAATCAGAAAACTTGAATTGAAGCTGAGGGAGGAGCTTGAAAGAACTCTAACACAAGAAGATGTACGCAACCTTAGACTGTAATTTAAACGAGTATAGGATAGTAATATATTACCTTAGTGGGGGTGTTTAAGCAAACTTCTTCTATCATTCTCGGTATCAACTAATTACCTCCTCGTATTACGTATTAGAAATATACGAAAAAGGGTAACCTGATCTCCTCACTGGGGTTCTTTGCATTGGACTCGCTCGGTTCGTCTGTTCATTGTAGGAAAGCGTTTATGGAACAAGCTCTTTTTAGAGGTGTCCCCCCTGCTTTCTTTCTCTGATTCCCAATATGAGTGAGACCAAGACGGCTGGCTGGAGTGCCAAAAATCAGCTGGTCATGTCATGACTTCTAAATGCAATTCTTCCTCCAATTTATACCAGTCTTCTATTTAAGACATCGGCTAAATAGGTATGGTCTAGAGGAGCGAAAGCCACTCGACCAACGGGAGAGGAGCTAGAAGAAGTCCTAACTCTAACTACCGACTAAATAAGAGGAAGATAGGATTCTCTCGATCTATCTAATGCAACAAGTCTCCTCCTACTATTAGGATAGGAAAATCCGTTTTTAGGGTAAATGATTAAGTCTATTCCTTACTGCTTTTGACATGGGTTCATTCCTATCCAGCGGCAGAAGACGAAGCAGCTCGCTACTCGACTTTATCTTCTAACGGGGTTGCCAAGCCCCTTACTGTCTTGAACCCGAGTGAAGCATTCCACCTCAGAATGGATTCTTAGTGTGGACGATTTTGAAGATATAATAGGAGGACATGTATGGATAGGTTCCATTTGTATACTTGGTGGAATCTGGCATATCTTAACTAAACCTTTTGCATGGGCCCTACTGGGCAACAAAAAAGAGGATATCAGTTTCCATTTGGGAAAGAGTCGACTTTTTCTTATAGAGAAAGCGTGTTATAGAAGCGCGTATGCCGGAAACTCTATTATTATTTATATATTTATAACAAAGCCTATTTCTTTGAAGAAAATGGTTTACCAGCATTGATCTTAATCAGTCTGCTTTGCCGAAATTCGTCAATGAATTCCGCGTTTTCATATTCAGAATACTCTACTGAAGAATAGGCAAGAATCAACCTCTTCCGAGCGAGGTTTTGATAGATCGCAGAATCCGAAAAGCAGCTTCTAAGTGAGATGATCTCGGCTTGTCCATAAAAATAGGCTGATCACTTCCCCCTATGTTGTAAGTGTAAACAATGTCAGCGATAATTAGTCAAGTTGAAATAAGGGCAACTTTTTTTTAAAGCCAAGGCAAGAATGCCACGAATGGTGTTTAGCAACCCGGGGCAAATCTTTCTTCTATCTCTAAAGGGGTTCGACTCAATATTCTTGAAGGAATCCTTTAGCTACTAATGACGCTTTGTATCTTTCTACTGAGCTATCTGTTTTATGCTTGATCTTGTAAATTCACTTGCAGCCAATGGCTTCTTTCTCTGCAGGCAATGAGACTCAGTTTTCTTCTTTTTTTCTTGCATAGTCTTTCTTCAGCAAGAATGATTGGAAGCTTCAGCAAAGAATTCAGGTTCATGAGAAGATTGAACTGACATGAGGTAAGCTCGATGTTTTAGAGAAAACGATTCATAAAATAAGAAAAAAAACCTTCAACGGGATAAGAAACTTGAGAAGATTAACGAACCTGAGAGAAGGATCCAGAATCTAATCTAAGGAAGCGACTGGAAGGAAAGCAACTGGGCTAGACTGCTGATCTTCTAGAGTAGTCTGACTTTTGGAAAGAGACTGTAATCGTCGCCGAGAAGAAAGATGCTGTTCCGGATGACTGGAAGCCTCTGAGGTCAGCTGAACAGGCTGACAATCGGCGGAAGATGCTGGCCTGAAGAGTGAGGCTGATCCATAACATCAACTGCAGAAGAATGAAGTTCGAGTTGATGAACAGGAGAAGGCCATAATACATCTCCATCACTATTCTCCTCCAGGGCTTCTTAATTAAGAAAAGGAAAATATGAGGTGACCTCATTAAAGAGAACATTCAAGGATACATCGAGTCTCTTGGATTTCACGTCATAGCATCTATCTATATTCGGACTGAGCATATCCAAAAAAGACACAAGTGCTTGCCTTGAGGACAATTTATCTCTTAACTGCGCAAGAATATAAACAAAACAACAAAAAAGGTGCATCCAAACACTCGCAAATGCCTATAGGATGGTGCTGCCCCAGTAAGAAGTTCGTGAGGTGCCGCTGTAGCTTCTTTCCTCTCTCTTCTCCCCCCCCCAAAAAAAGTAAAAAGGAGAGAGATGTCCCGTCCTTTCTTTATGCATATTCATATACATAGCCAGACACAAAGGTGTACAATCCGGTAAAAATCCGCGGTTCTTTAAGTGAATGAACTCTAGGTTTTCTTACTTGCTTTAGTGGCTGCCAAAGGCCAACCGAGAGGGGAGAACGAATGGCTCAGGAATCGACCGGTTCCGAGCAGATTCGTGGAATTATTGTAGGAGAATTTGATTCTCGTAGAATAAGAGGAGCCTTCTTAGGAAATGACTTAACTTAAAAGAAGGATTCCGCTGCTGCAAGGCGAGAGAGCAACTTGTCTGGTCTTGCGGTGCACTCACTCCCGTTACAAGAATGAGATGAAGCTTTTTCTCGACTCGAGACCAATACCCCTTACAACTCGCACCAATAGCGGCACTGAGCGGCCGGAGATTGATTGAAAAGACAGCCCGCCTCTTTAGGATTGTGAGAAAGAGCACACACACGGGACCTGACCTACTAATCATCATCTCATCTAGCGCGAAGCAAAAAGAAAGGTCCCCCTTCCCGGCCCCCTAGCCACCTACCTACTCGTGCTCGTAGCTCGATCGGAGGTCAAGAGGGTGGTCCGGCGGAAAAACATAAGTCGTCCGTATCAAGTGATACGTGAATTGCTCAGTAGTGCTTCGCCACTACCGTAGCTGGCGGAAATAGCTTAATGGTAGAGCATAGCCTTGCCAAGGCTAA
>NC_080057.1:17729815-17764815 GCF_026212465.1 Amaranthus tricolor
ATTCAGGTCCACTGACTTTTGATTGATTTCTCATTTTTCGGATCTGATTGGAACAATGGAGAAGGAGGAAGACTTTAGCGATTCATAATAGGATATCTTGAATATCTATGTCCCAGAACATAAAAAATTTTTAATGAAGACTAAGACAGGAGTTTCGTGGAAGCCTTTTCTCGGATTTGATTTGAAGTGATCACTTAAGCCTCTTTCTTAGGGCCTTTAAAGAGTGCGACTCTACCGCTTTTAAAAAAGAAAAGGCCTATTTGTATTTGATTCAATTCATGAATTAGCCTACTTTACTATGAGTATACTGGAATTCTATATTATATATATAATAAAAAAGAGTATATCATTCGTCTTTCTGTTACAACACGGCGAAACTAAATGGTTCTAATAAATAGAATGAAAAAAAAAGAAGAATTTTTAGGCTATAGACCTTATTTTCCTGGGATTGTAGTTCAATCGGTTAGAGCACCGCCCTGTCAAGGCGGAAGCTGCGGGTTCGAGCCCCGTCAGTCCCGACCTAGGCGCTGCAAGCGATCAATTCATCTCTCCATCTTCTGTGAAGAGGGGAGAAAAAGAGTAGGATCTAATTCCCAGCGGGAGGATCCTTCTTTTCTTTCGGATTTTTCATCAAAAAAATGGAAATGCAAATAGTACCAATTGTGATGGAAGAAATACATATGTAGGTTGGTACAATGGGAGGTATCACCATATTCAGGATTCAAAGGGATACCCTTCTAGTCTGGCTTTTTTCGATTGTTCCTGATCCGAATAGACATTTTTTTTTACGAAACGCAATGAACTTAAAAGAGTACTTTTCAGATTAAACCTACCCTTTCTTCTAGCTCCGGCCCCGAAGCAAGGGCGAATTTTTATTCCTTACTGAGTGATTTCAGTTCCTCCTGGGTCTCTACTTCACTCCCCAGCCGTCCCGCTTTCTTTAGCAGCCTTAACTTTCCAGCCTTGGCTTGTTCGCAGTAAGGGGCAATCCCCTATGAGATGGAGGCTAGTGTTAGAGCGAGGGACTGCTTTTGTGCTTGTATCACCATGGGCCTACCCATTAGCGCTATCCAAGTGAGAGTCAAAGTGGAGTGTATACGAGTATGCCTATATCTCTGTCTAGGAGTCGAAGCAGTCGATTACTTATGTCTCTTTGAATCGTCTCATCCATGGCGAGTGCTATCATATAAGAAATAAGGGGACGGCTGCATTTAGAAGCGTTCTTTTCATTCAACTATTGTTATCAATCATAAGAGAAGAAAGAAGAGTCTCTTTCTTCAAAGAATCCCGCGCCCTTCTTGGTTGGAAAAAACCAACTAGCAATATCCTACAAGTCTTTTTTCATTTTTCGATATAAGTGAAAAGAGTAGAGACGAAAAAAGAAAAGCCAACTCATGTTTCCCCTCCATTTTCATTACGAAGATGTTTCACGTCAAGATCCGTTGCTCAAACCGAATCACGCCAACGTTATGGACGTTCCTGGATTGTGTGAAATAAGAGTAGTACCAAAGGCAGCACCCTCTGATTTCATAATCAAAAATGGAAAATTGGCTATGGAGATTCCGTGCGGTCAGAAATTGATACGGACACACAGGGGTTCGGTAGGAAAGTCGTTTCGATCCAATCCATTCTTGGGGTCAAATAAAGACAAAGGATATGTCAATGACCTAGCACGACAAAGCACTCTCCGAGGACCTGGAATGTTTCATTTTTTGGTCAGAATCTCGACAGTAATGTCTCTCTTAGATTCTCTGGTGGAAATACGGGAAAACTCCATTCAATTCTCGATGGAAACGGAGTTTTGCGAATTCTCCCCGGAACTAGAAGATCATTTTGAGATCTTCGAACATATTCGAGGGTTCAATGTAACTATTGTCACTTCAGCCAACACACAAGATGAGACTTTACTACCGTGGAGCGGCTTTTTGCAAAAAGATGAGGGAGAAACTCAGTAAGATGTCGGAAAATCGAAATGAGGAAAGACAATAAAGTGCTTTGTTTCGTTGGAAAAATCAACGCAAATACAAATCTCAAATTGACTTTCTAAAACCTACTTCTATAGATAGAAAAGGTTGGAAAGAGTTACTTTTAGAATTCCCTCCCTTTATACTTTTCTAGGGGTACCCTTCCGTTCCTTTGGCAAAGGGCCTAACTACAGCTCTGAGTAACTCCTTGTCTCATTGATCCGAAAAGAAAGGCATAAGTCCCACGTGTACTAAGCCCTTTCTTTTTTCTATTTTTTTCCTTCTCTAAGAGCTAGAATGAATAAAAGCATGAACTCGGAACTTTCCTAATAGTAGACTAAGACCTCTTTCTTGAGTATCTATGATCTCCTTTTCGTTAAAGGAAATCGCGGATTCCCTGGCCGATTGCTATCCTAGCTCTTTCAACATCCGCTCCATCCTCAACTTGGACAGGGGATGCAGCGCGCTTAGCGTCGGAAAGATCCCTCTACGTGAGTGTGCTATAAAACTAGGAGAAGAACAGAACTAAACGGATCAATTCTTTTGACCGGTCGTTTCGAGCTTCCAGTTCTTCTGGATTGCTAACGTGGTTCGATGACGCCGATGGAAGGAACCGCTGGGGATTCATCCAACTTCGATCCCCTAAAGGCAAGTACGTAGGCTATAGAATCCCAAAAAAAAAAAAAAAAAGAGCTCCTTCGGCTCTAAACAGCTACTGTCTTTATTTGGTCTATCAGCTACTCGGCCAGCTACTGACCTAATTGGGAGCTTTTCAGCCAAGGTCGTCGGATTTAGAGGTCCTTTCGCAAGGTAATTCCTATTTGCTTACTTGGAACAAGTAAGGGTCCAGATCATTCCATTGGGAAGAAAGCAGAAGTCATCCATACATATATAGATGAATAGTACCAGTGGCGTATAGGAGGAAGACGGGGAGTGACTGGGGTGGGGAAGAAGAGTTGTCACGATAGAAAGAATCTTGGCAAAGCAAATGAGTATAAGAAACCAACGATTCTCTGTTCTTAAACAACCCATATTTTCCACACTTAATCAGCATTTGATAGATTATCCAACCCCGAGTAATATTAGTTATTGGTGGGGATTCGGTTCGTTAGCTGGGATTTGTTTAGTCATTCAGATAGTGACTGGTGTTTTTTTAGCTATGCATTATACACCTCATGTGGATCTAGCTTTCAACAGCGTAGAACATATTATGAGAGATGTTGAAGGGGGCTGGTTGCTCCGTTATATGCATGCTAATGGGGCAAGTATGTTTCTCATTGTGGTTCACCTTCATATTTTTCGTGGTCTATATCATGCGAGTTATAGCAGTCCTAGGGAATTTGTTCGGTGTCTCGGAGTTGTAATCTTCTTATTAATGATTGTGACAGCTTTTATAGGATACGTACTACCCTGGGGTCAGATGAGCTTTTGGGGAGCTACAGTAATTACAAGCTTAGCTAGCGCTATACCTGTAGTAGGAGATAGCATAGTGACTTGGCTTTGGGGTGGTTTCTCCGTGGACAATGCCACCTTAAATCGTTTTTTTAGTCTTCATCATTTACTCCCTTTTATTTTAGTAGGCGCCAGTCTTCTTCATCTGGCCGCATTGCATCAATATGGATCAAATAATCCATTAGGTGTACATTCAGAGATGGATAAAATTGCCTTTTACCCTTATTTTTATGTAAAGGATCTAGTAGGTTGGGTAGCTTTTGCTATCTTTTTTTCCTTTTGGATTTTTTATGCTCCTAATGTTTTGGGGCATCCCGACAATTATATACCTGCTAATCCGATGCCCACCCCGCCTCATATTGTGCCGGAATGGTATTTCTTACCCATCTATGCCATTCTTCGTAGTATACCTGACAAAGCGGGAGGTGTAGCCGCAATAGCACTCGTTTTTATATGTCTCTTGGCTTTGCCTTTTTTTAAAAGTATGTATGTACGTAGTTCAAGTTTTCGCCCGATTTACCAAGGACTATTTTGGTTGCTTTTGGCGGATTGCTTACTACTAGGTTGGATCGGATGTCAACCTGTGGAAGCACCCTTTGTTACTATTGGACAAATTTCTTCTTTTCTTTTCTTCTTGTTTTTTGCCATAACGCCCATTCTGGGACGAGTTGGAAGAAGAATTCCTAATTCTTACACGGATGAGACTGAGAACACCTGATCAGTGAAAAATTCTTACACCAAGAATTGACAAGCGGATGAGTTTGATAGTTGACAGCGCTAACGAGCAAGAAAACTCCTGCGCGGCTAACGCTAGCTTAGAATAATATAAGCTTTAGCTTGAGCTCTGCCGTTGCTTGTTCTTTCGCGGTAGTTCGGTTGTTGCTTGTTGGCTGCTCAAGAAGTTGGACTAGTTGCTCCTCCGACCCGGAGTGGATTCTAGGCTCGATGAGATGTTAGGTGGGCCTGTTGCGTAGAGAAAGACGAAGAAATCTTCTTTCATGTGATCGAGTTCCTTCGGGTGTGCATCTTTCTTTTCTCCCATTTCTTTCTTGGTCAACAACCAAGCAACTTTCCCTTTCCCATTTTCTAAGTCTCCCCCGGCCCCGGGGGAGCGGAGCTATGAAATAAAGAGAAATACGTTATGAAAAAGAAACTGGCCATTTACCAATATGGATCACAGTTTGATCCAAGCGGTCCCACTCGTTATTCACCCAGCGATTGGATTTATTTTTCCGTTTCGGAGGAATCCTCACCATCCGAACGCAGTACTTCTATAGGGGTCCAAAAAATATGCACAAGTAGTTCCACTTCTGACTCCCATGCTGATTCCCGTGAAGATCTTTTTACCCAGATTTCTTTTGAACTACAACGTCGAATGGATGAGATTGGAATGACACTTCCTGACGGTGTCGATTTCAATTATTTAGAATACCGAGGTCTTGCTAATCTTGTCTCCGAGGCATGTTGGCTCCGAAATCTCTTACTTGAGCTACATTGCCCTCTGAAGCGGGCCACCATAGTTTATTGTGACAATATCAGTGCGATCTATCTCTCTACCAACCCCGTGCAACATCAACGTACCAAACATGTTGAATTAGACATTCATTTTGTGCGTGAAAAGGTCGCATTGGGTTAAATTCGAGTCTTACATGTTCCTTCCCGTTATCAGTTCGCCGATATCTTCACTAAAGGCCTGCCTCGACACCTTTCTCCCAAATCTAACAATATTTTCTTTCTCTTCCGTAAGCTTCGCTTAAGCGACTTCATATCCTCCGTTTGAAGACTCCGAACCAGAGGATTTCAACATAGCATTTGAATTGAAAGTGGCATCTCTACTAAGAATTACTTTCTTAGATTCAAGACTCCACAATCTATAACCTTTTGATTCAGAAGAATAACCAATTCAAATGCATTTGACAGCTCTCGGAGAAAATTTTCCATCATTAGAGCATAAGCGGTACAAGCAAAAACTTTAAGAAAGGAATAGTCAACAGTTGTACCTGACCACAACTCCTCTGGAATTTGGAAGTTGATGGCACTGTGTGGAGAACGGTTGACAATATAAGCCCCACCCCACTAGTTTATCTGCTGTTAGTAACTTGTCCTGCAGGCCGTGGAGACAGCTTCTGTCCATAGATCACGGCGATGCCACAATCCAGCATTAGAGAACATGCAAGGAGCACGCTCAAGAAGAGTTCTGTTCATACGTTCTGCTACACCATTTTGTTGAGGCCTGCCGGGTAATGTTTTGTGTCTAGCAATACCGGCTTGTGCGCGGAACTCTGTAAATTCATCATCACAAAACTCCAAGCCTCGATCAGTCCTGAGCTTTTTCACTTTTCTCCCAGTCTGGTTCTCAACAAGAATCTTCCACTTTTTTAAGATGGACAAAGCCTCATTTTTCTGCCTCAAGAAAGAAGTCCAGACTTTTCGAGAGAAATCATCAATAATGGTCATCAAATAACGTTTGCCAGAATTTGAGGTGACCCTAGAAGGTCCCCAAAGATCAGAGTGAACATAATCGAGAACACCTTTGGTGCTGTGAGTAGCAGTAGAGAAACTTACTTTCTTTTCTTTCCCATAAACACAATGTTCACAGAATTATAGCTTACCCGTGCCGGGTGAACCAAGAAGACCACGCTTGCTCAGGAGATCCATGCCTTTCTCACTCATGTGGCCAAGGCGCATATGCCACAAGCGAGTGAGATCAGAATCAGAAAGTGAGGATGAGACAGCTGCCGATGAACCTGTCACTCTATGTCCCTGCAAAACATACAGACTGCCATTTCAAATTTCATGAGCACCAGGGCACCTCTACTGACCTTCAAAACTCCACCTTCAGCTGAAAATCTGTAACCAAGAGACTCAAGAGTACCCAGTGAAATCAAATTGCCTTTTAAGTCAGGAATATGACGAACCTTAGTGTTGGTCCTGACAACGCCATCATGAGTTTTGATTTTAATTGAACCCATGCCAATAGCCTTACAAGGAGAATCATTCCCCATCAAGACAGTACCACAATCAACAGATTCATAAGTGGTAAACCAGTGCCTATGAGGACACATGTGATAGGTGCAACCAGAATCAAGGACCCATTCATTAAGACTCTTCTTTTCAGAAGTTACAAGTAATACCGAGTCACCTTCAGAGTCAGTTTCAATGAAACTAGCTTCGGCAGATTTTTGAGGTTGTTTCGATTTTTATTCTTTCTCCTTTTTATTTTTCAACTTATAACAATCAGAAATTTCATGCCCTGATTTTTGACAATAACGACAGGTGACATTGGTTTTACGTCCCCTAGATTTAGATCTGAATTTCTTTTTATGGGTACTTCCTCTTTCTTGTGATCTCCCTCAACCATTTAAGCCTTCAGCTCTATCATCAGAATGCACTTCAAGATCCAATTTCTCTTTTTTTTGAGAGTAAATGAGATTGAACATCCTCAAAAGAGAAAGTCTCATTGTTACCATATAACATGATTTCCTTAAAGTGCTTGTAAGAGGGAGGTAAGGAGACAACCAATAAGACAGCTTTATCCTCATCATCAATCTTGACATCTCAATTTTCAAGATCAATAATAATAGAATTGAACTCATTGAGATGAGTTTGGATGGAAGTACCTTCAGCCATACGAATAGTAAAGAAGCATTCGTTGAGACGAAGTTTGTTGGCTAGACTTTTGGTCATGTAGAGAGACTCCAGCTTCAACCATAATGCGGCTGCGCTCTCCTCATGAATGACCTCACGTAAGACCTCCTTGGCTAGACATAGTTGGATCGCTGACAAGGCTTTCTCGTCCAACTCTTGCCATTGCTCTTCTGTCATCGACTCCGGCTTCTTAGATTTTCCATCTAAAGCCCTTTTTAATCCGTTCTGTGTAAGAACGGCCTTCATCTGGACCTTCCAGATACTAAAGCTTATCTTGCCATCCAATTTCTCGATGTCGAACTTGGTGACAGTCGACATAATGAACCTTCAGCTCGGATACCAATTGTTGGGGTTGTGAGTGCGCGCGGAATCAATAAAAGATGTGGAGATTGATAAAAAGAAATAAAGGTGTAAATATGACAATAAAAGTAAATGTAAATGGACACAGTATTTAACGCGGGAAAAATCCTCTAAATTAGAGGTAAAAAAACCCACAAACGACGAGAACCCGAAAAATCCACTATATGAAAATAATGAGAGTACAAGAACACCCAAAGTATTAGGGTGAAGGTTAATCTTACAACTCTCACTATTAGGATAACTCGCAAAGGAGTAGTACAAGAGGGCTAGTGGATTAGTATAAGGAGTGTAATTATAAGGCTTATGGGTAAGGTAAGGTGGAGGAGTAGAAGAGCTCTTGGGGTGGTGTGCACACACCCAAATGCGCACACACACAGGATACCCAAAGACTCCTATTTATAGGAGTAGAGGTCGGTTAATGGATGGTGGTGAGTTGCTTCATAGGCTCTCAACATGAAGAAGCTTCTAGCGCGCAACAAGAGAAAGCATGGAACACGTGCACCATCTTCAATGTAGAGATCACTCCATGTGGCGATCATGCGTGCTCACATGCTTCACAAAGTGTCCAAGAAGACTAGCATTGTACGAGCTTTCTCAAATTCAAGATTAAGCTAGAACCTTCTTGATGCTACTAGCTCCTTGACTTGAAATATCTAGTGATATTTTGAGCACCGACCGCGCGCCAAAGAAATTGGGCCATAAAAGCCACAAACCCAACAGTAAGCTATCATCCGCGAAAAGAGAGATGGGTAATAGGATCAACATGTCTGCCGATTTTCAAACCATGGATATTCTTCCTTTTCTCAGCATCCCTCAAAAGCACAGAAAAGCCCTCCGCACAAATGACGAACAAAAAAGGCGTCAGTCCTTAACTTAATGCTTTGCAAGCACTAAGTAAGTCAACTACCTTTTCTGACTCCTAATCTTTATCCCCTTTTTCTAAAGGCTCGATCGAAGGGCGCCTTTAAAGCGATAGAAATTTTATTACAATAGCATTATATATATTGGCCTAGACCTTCACTTTCTTTCTTCCTGTAACCTAAGCCAATCTTCCTTCTTTGGAATCAAAGCTATTTTCCTGTTGCCCTTTGAGACTCGAGAGGACTTCATGGAATTTTTCTTGCAGTAAGGAAAAAGATTCAAAAATGAACAAGTCTAATGGTCCCCGATACTGCGTTGAATCTTGGCTCAGAAGAAGGCTAGCCTTATGCTTGACTATTTCCAATAAGATAGGATTGGATCTTCTTTATCGGAATCTTGTAAAGAAAGGAATCGAGCCTGCATCTCCGCTATGCCCCATCTGTGCTCTTGGTGGGTATCCTTGCTCACTGCCTTAATTTAGGAGTGATATAAAACGCTTGAACTAATAGAACCAACCGGTGCTACCGACTCTATTCCATATGCCAAAGCTTGGAGTGGGAGTTCCTGAAGGCAGAAGAGCTAGCCCTCCGCATGTTTAGATTAGTTCGAAATCCCCTTGGTGTGAGGGTGCGCCACATGGGAGGCCCTACCGCTTGGTCGGTCCACAAAGAATATTCTTTTATGTAAATGTATCTGTTGTCACGGAGCCTGCGAAGGACATGAACATCCCCAAAAACGTACTTTTTTGAAAGGCAATCCGCAATCAATGAAACTAACTATACTAATTCAGTAAGACCAAGACCTTACATACGGAATACATAATATGGCAAAGCAAACATGGAAAGCACAATCAGTCTCAGTACGAGTGGGGGGCCAAAGTAAGTTCTCTTTAATCGATCAAATAAAGCAATTTTGGCTTTCTAGTCAAAAAGACTAAGGGAAATGTCTCAGGGCATTGGAATTCTAATGAGAAGCACCAGCTTTGGTTGGATCATATCCTATTTACAGAGGCTTAGTAAGCGGTCTAGCAGGAATAGGTTTGATCTGCTTTGCTGTGCTCAATATTGGAAAGGCTTCTATGTATCCAGACCTATTAGCAGCAGCTAAGAAGAAAGGATGATGCCCTTGTTCAACCGCAGGAGGTAGAAAAGAAAGGGCAAGCAGTAATTCAAAATCCATAAAGAATTACCTATGCTCTTATATAAAGATTAAATCGAAAGGCTTGGTAGGGATTCTTTTTTTTTTTACCTATACCTATGGGGCTTAAGGGTGCCCGGTGGAATGTTATTATTTTACTGAGAATGTGGACAAAACTAAACAAGCCAAGCAAAGTGCTTCACTAGCTTCAGACTGGATGGAATTCAGTCTAATGTACTGCTTCCTTTTGCCAGAAGGATTATGTGAGTAAAGAAAGTAAAGAACTACTAGACTCTCCTTAGGAATTCTTGGTGGGGACAGACTGGGAATGAAAAGCAAATTGATTGGAAGAGCTGGGATCATATGTGCTTATAAAAGGGGAAAGGTTTAATGGGGTTGGTTTCTAAATATATCTGATTAAAATCTGGCCTTGTTAGAAAAACAAGGGTGGAGACTGATACAGAACCCTAGCTCACTGGCTGCGCCTTAAAGCCTTTCTCTTAAAATTTTAATATTTTATGGATGCTAAGCTGGGGTCTAATCCTTAGTTTAGTCTTCTCTTCTATTCAAGTGGGTGTACAGGATCAGCAGGAATCCCATGTCCCAAATCTTTCCTCACCCACCTTCTTTGGTCATTTACTCAGGATTTGTTTGAAATGAAGAGTTACCATTGACGCTACGGGAGCAAAAGTGTCATTGTAGTCGATGCCGGCAACCTGCCTGTTCCCAAACACCACAAGACGACCCTTAAGTCGTTCCACAGAGCCATCTGAATTCTATTTCACTTTATAGACCCACCTGCAGCCAATAGCCTTTTTACCAGGCGGAAGATCTGTAACAGTCCATGTGCCATTCCGTTCAAGAGCATCGATTTATCGAGTTGAGTCGGGTGAAAGAGAAGATGTGACAGGGTTTATTAGACGAACCATACTAGTAATATATCCCTTCCATTTTGTAGATGGCATTTTCTTCCGAAGTCCTCGACCAAGATCCCCACATTCTGCAAGACTCCCCCTTACATCCGCGGTATCCATGGACTCGGCAGCACCACTAGGTGGCTGCGGATCAGCATGAGCAGCTGGCGAGGACGCCAAAGTTCTAGGAACATTAATAGAGGGCTGCGTATCAGTAGAATCAGTAGTAGTTGGCAACTCATTGCCGCTGATGACATGCGTCGGTTGCGACCTTTGAGCAGTAGCGTGCATATCATTGTTGGAATTAGGGACAATAACCCCACTAGTACTAAGAGGCACATCAGTAGCGTGCCTTTCATTGCTTGAATTAGGAACAATAACTTCACTAGTACTAGAAGGCACATCAGTACTTCCCCGTACATTAATATCATCATGCTTTGTATAATTATGAGAATCATGAGAATGCAACAAAGATTCAAGCCATAAATCATCCGCAATCTCATCATAGTGCTCCGTATATGGAAATTTGTCCTCAACAAAAAGAAGATCTCTAGAGACAAAATATTCACGTCTTTCTAAATCAAATAACCGCCACCCTTTCTTCCCATGGGGATACCCTACAAAGATGCACTTCCGAGTACGAGAACCAAACTTATCTTTCACCCGAGGTCTATTGTTGGCAAAACAGAAAGACCCAAACACACGTAAAACATCATATGAAGGAGTTTGTCCATATAACATGTCATAGGGAGTTTTACCCTTAAGTAAAGGAGTTGGTGTACGGTTGATCAAATAGACAGCAGTAAGAATGCATTCTCCCCAAAAGGAGATGGGAAGGTTAGCTTGAAAGCGAAGGGCACGGGCTACATTGAGAATATGGCGATGTTTCCTTTCAACTCGGCCATTTTGTTGAGGTGTGTCTACATTTGAGGTTTGGTGAATTATTCCTTGACTTATAAAAAACTCACTTAGTGGCCCTCCAAATTCAGTCCCGTTATCGCTTCTCACTATCTTAATGTCTGCTCCAAACTGCCTCCGCACCATTGCACAAAAATCTTATGAGTTTCTGACTTCTCACGAAGAAGATACACCCAAGTACCACGTGTATAGTCATCAACAATTGTCAAAAAAGAGTGAGCCCCTGACAAAGATGGTCTATGATATCTACCCCATAGATCACAATGAACTAACTCAAGTGCACGAGAGGCTTTATTATCACTCAATGGAAAAGGAAGACGTCTTTGTTTCGCACGATGACAAACATCACAACACCCAACACTATTTTTTTTTCAAAAGAAAAGTTGCAAACTTCAAACAAGTATGATAGACTCCTGTGGGAGGGGTGTCCTAAGCGTTTGTGCCAAAGTTCCGCAGTACTCTTCTTCGCCACCATTACATAGGCACTATGTGTGTTACGCAAATAGTAAATGCCATCTTTATGATCACCTAGTCCGATAAGTGCCCGCGTGGTCGGATCCTGTATCACACAAAGATTCATGTAGTAAGTAATAGCACAACCCGTATTTTCACTTCACTTTTTTACTGAGATCAAATTACATTTCAAATCTGGAACATAAAGTACATTCTCCAGTTTAAGAGATTTACTAATCTCAACATCACCTATTTTCTCAACTTTTAAGCAAGTTCCATCCGGAATGACAACAACTTCGTTAGCACCAGCATTTCGAACATTTTTCAATTTGTTAATGTTGTTACAGACATGGTGTGATGCACCACTGTCCAGAATCCAATTTGACAGATAAACAGAAGAAAATTTCTTACCAGAGAAGGCATCATGAATCATAGTGCCTGAGTTTCCAGTACCAACCAAAGATATAAAATGATTCAATTGACTATTTGGTTGGGATGGCATATGTATCATGTTAGTACAAGACATTCTGTCATTTCCCACAGAAGCGGCACGACCTTGAACAGCAAAGACTAACGCTGATTCAATAGCGGACTCAGGACAACATTCTGCCCCATTACTACCTCTATTATTCACACATTGTGCGTGTTCAATCGGCTGCAAATGAGCAGTTTTGTCATGAACATATCTAGTGCAGGGACTCCATAATTGATATTCCCTTTTGTGATATGACTTATTGCTGATTTCGATTGATTCTATTTCACCAACAAAGACTGGCACCGGGTAGACTAAAGTGAGAGCCCACGACAGGGGATCATTGTCTTCCCCACCCCCGGTAACACCAGTCAAATCAGGTAAGGCAAATCCGCTGTGGATGGAGATAATAAATTGACGAGGGATCATGGATGAGTTGAGGAGACTTACTACCACCAGACATTGTAAAAAAATGGAGAGGAGAGTCCAATTGATATGTGGGTGCTCGGCGTAACACAAACCACAACTTCGAAGAAGCCAGATGTAGCAGCGGATAGTTTAAAAAAATGGAAGAAAGAGGAACGTGATCTGGAAGGAAAATAAACCAAACAAAACCTCCAAACTACAAACGAAATTATCACGCCCAACAAAAATGGAAGAGAAATAGCGTGATGTTAAACAAACAAAAAACTCCAAACGGCAATAATACACAGGATCTCCCTTTGCTCTGATACCATGTTAAACCATAAGATGTGAGAGAAGTCTTTTCTGTATTGCTTGGGAAAAACTTAATACAATGAGCGGCACCTTATATACAAGACTACCGTTTCCTAATAACAATAGGAAACCTACAAAACAAATATGCACAATATATTGACTTCCCTAAATAAAACAAAACTCCTATAAAGAGCAATGAATTTATGCAATGACATAACAGAAGGAGTGTCCCCTACCACATACATAACCACAGCATTTTCCCAGGTTTTTGACATTTTCAAAACTTCATTTTTATCTAACTGAGCAAGAGGAACCCCAGCTTTAATCACAGGAGCAACAAATGAAAGGAGCATACCTTTGGTATTCTTCTTAAAGAAATTGGACCATGGTTTCCTCTGATTAGGAAGCTTATCCAAGGTCTTTTCTGGTTCTACGACATGCTGAATTGAAGTTTCATTCTCAGAATGCTTCTTTTTCTCACTACCAGTAATTCCTTCATTTTGCGCTATTAATCCATTAGAGTTATCAAAACCTTGCTCATACTTCTTCATTTGTTGGACAAGGAAAGCAAATTCTTTATTAATCTTCTCTAATTCTGCAGCAGATACCTCATTTGCAACAAATCTATCCCCGTTTTGCGAGCTCGAATTAGGGATTTCTTTATCCGAAATGGGTATGGAATTACTCTCAGCTTGCTTGTTCTTGTCACTCTGGCTCTTGCTTGAGCCGGGAAGTAAAGAAGGCACAGAGGTGAGAAGTGTTTAGATTATAGATACGAAGGTACAAAGTGGATTTCTCATGGCCCTCCCAATGAATCCTTTTTCTTCTATATGAGCATAAAAAAGAACCATTTATTTAGACGACCTGCAGGTCGATTTCTACTTGCTTACTTCTTAGAGTAAGGGAGAACTGCTTTGATTCATTTTCCACGCATAAAAGGAAAGTGGTCCCTTACCTTGTGACCTCTATTTCCTTCCCGTAATCGAACCTTCCACAGAAAGCAAGGGCGGCAAGATATGGAGCAGGCCGTGAAATAGGTATAATAAGAATTTAGAAAGCCCTATAGAAGATATATAAGAAATAGGGCCTTTAACAGAGACCAAGGCCAGAACCTCCACCAGCTGACGTGTCTACTCGAATGACTCTTTCATAAAGTATGCAGAGTGCTTGCTTCAGCTCCAGCTACTAAAGCCAACCAATAGACCTGTTCATACAAAAAGATTCTAACTCGTCTTCCTGCTCTAGTTCTTTACGCCTTCGTTCGTTCCTCTCCTCACTCTTTTGAGTGAGTAAGTCAACTACCTTAACAGTCGAGCTACTTCGTTCCTATCCAATTTCTATTCTTCAAGCTTCATTCTCTATGCAATGTCAATGGGTGTATCGAAATGTATTGGATGGATGTCCTCGAAAATAAGATATCGAAATAGAGCTCCCCGAAACCATTGGTTGGGACCTTTCTAGTGATCAAGGCCTTGTTTTGACCTTCAACTTAGCTATGCGCAAAGGAAGCCTTTCTATGCATATGTTTGAGATTTCATCCGTGAGTGTGTTAACACGAGAAGGCTGGTGGGTGGGTTAGGCCGAGCCTGATTCGGTTACGACAGCAAGGGGGGTATACAACTATCAATAGATAGGGAAAACCGCCCCGGAAGGTGTATCAAAAAGGACAGCATCAGGTGAGCCTAATTTGCACTTCTTTAGTAGTGAACTCCTCTTCCGAAGCTTGAGCCGAGCCTCCACCTATTGAAGTAGAAAGATAAATTCCCCGACTCAACGGATTATTATGCCCTTAGTCTTGCAACTAAGCTCTTCGAACCTTACTCTAAGGAGTAAGTGAGTATAAACTACCTTGAAATAACTGATCTTGGAGCCTTTGTTTCGGCGTCTGCTTCAAAGGAGACTCCTGGGAATGAATTCCTGTGATTCTTGTCCCATCGACTCCAAGAGTAAGCTGAGCTACTACTAGTTATGACCAAGCCAACTAGGATAAGAAGAGTGCCCCAGATGATGAAATAGCTGCAGTTAGTAATTCAATTTCAAAGACGGGTTATGAAAGGCTATTTGAACACCATCTCTTGCAACATCGGAGAAAATGGAAATTACTCCAACTAACTGCTCTTAGTCCGTCTACTACTCTTACTCGCACGCATATCAGCTCTTTGTTGCATATAAGCTGTTCATGAAAGAAGCTTTCTCTTCGCTGATTGAATTTCCATATGTACAAAAAATAACAAAGAAATTATCTCGTACTTCATTTCAATATTAACTGAAATCGCCTTGCTGTGTCAGAAGAAGGATAGCTATACTGATTCGGTATACTCTAAAGACACCTTTGGTACTATATTGGTAATCCTACAATAATTTTGCGTTTTTACGTAAAGTAAAAAGTAAATGGAAATTTACTAATTTCATCTTTTACGGATTTGCCTTTGACTGTACAAGAATATGTGGAGCTCAGCATGTCTGGAAGCACAGGAGAACGTTCTTTTGCTGATATTATTACCAGTATTCGATACTGGGTTATTCATAGCATTACTATACCTTCCCTATTCATTGCGGGTTGGTTATTCGTCAGCACAGGTTTAGCTTACGATGTGTTTGGAAGCCCCCGGCCAAACGAATATTTCACAGAGAGCCGACAAGGAATTCCATTAATAACTGGCCGTTTTGACTCTTTGGAACAACTTGATGAATTTAGTAGATCCTTTTAGGGGGCCCAATGACCATAGATCGAACCTATCCAATTTTTACCGTGCGATGGCTGGCTGTTCACGGACTGGCTGTACCTACCGTTTCTTTTTTGGGGTCAATATCCGCAATGCAGTTCATCCAACGATAAACAAAACCGAATCCGAATTATAGAGCTACGACACAATCAAACCCGAACGAACAAAATGTTGAATTGAATCGTACCAGTCTTTATTGGGGGCTATTACTCATTTTTGTACTTGCTGTTTTATTTTTTTTTCTAATTCTTTTTTCAATTAAATAAAAAGAAGGAACGAAATATATAGAATAGGAATTCTCTTATCCCATTCGGAAGGACCTCATTTGATAATTATCCATGACTGTTTATGTCTCTAATTAAGAGCTCTAAGCAACTGTCCTGTATCAAAATACTCATGAGCAGCAGCCAAAATATCCTGCTTAATTATGTGCCAAGCTGTTTTGTAAAACACTGCATTAAAGCCATCTATTCCTGGCGCTTTATCATCTGCAATCCCTGCTAGTGCACTTTCAATCTCTTCATCTGTTACAGGGAGACACATTTCTATGGCATCTTCTCTACTAACTATTTTCCCTTACCTAACAGCAGGTAAGTCAAGCATAGGCAAAGCAGTAGCTTTAGACCCCAACAAGCTCCTATAGAACTTCCAAATCTCCTCTTCAATTTCCTCAGGATGTTCAAGCAGCTTTTTCCCTCTTGTATCATACAAGTGACAAATCCTATTATGATGATATCTAGCTTTCATTGCTGAAAAGAATAATTTGGAGTGCCCATCCCCCAACTGTAGTGGATTCTTTATTTTTGCCTATAAGCACTTTCCTCAACCTTATACCATTTCCTGAGTTGATGTAACTTACATTGTTCCTGCTCCTGTAAGAGAAATATCATCAGGATCTTGAATTAACTGGTGTTGCACTTCTTGTAATTCAGCTTGTCTCTGTGTCAATCTCCTCTCAATACCAGCAAACTCTTCTCTATGCAGTTTCTTAAGTTCAATCTTCACTAGCTTCAGCTTCTGCCAACATTGATACATTGCTGACCCTACAACATCTTGACTCCATGCCTTCCTAACCACATCTAACAAACTCAGGGTGTTGAGTCATGTAATTAAAGAACTTGAATGGTTTTCCCTTAACTTCAGGTCACAATATTTGATCAATAAGGGAGTATGATCTGATACTGATGGCAGCAAGTAGTCAACCTTCACATGGCTATTATGAAGCATCCATACATCATTTCCAAACGCCCAATCTATTCTACTTTGAACTCTATTTCCAATTCCCTTACTAGTCCAAGAGAAGTATCCTCCAGAAGAATTAATTTCAGCCAAATGAATGTCTGTAATTAATTCAGATAAATCTCTCATCTCTGAAAGAGTCAGAGGATTTCCCACTCTATTTTCCACTGCCTTCACAGCATTCAAATCTCCTATTAAAAAAAACTGATCTGCTGCACACATTGGAGCCAAATATCTCAAGTGCTTCCACAACTCTAATCTATCATTCACAGTATGTAACCCATATAGAATTGTGACTTTAAATTAAAATTTCAGATTAATATCTCTAATGTGACAGTGACAAAATTGCTCATGCATTTGCAATATATTGACTTGAATGACATTAGTATTCCAGCCAACCCAGATTATACCCTTAGGGGAAGTATGAGAATTGCTACTCCAAGTCCAGGAGCTAGCAATTTCCTTCATTATTTTTGGAGCATTTTTTGTTGGGATGTAATCTTTTTTTTTGATAAAAGGTCAATTTCATTAAGCTCAATAAGAAACAAACAATGGGAGGGATGAAAAAAGCCCCACATTCATGGGGGAAAAACCCCTCCCAATCAACTGTTCATGTTACATAGACAATATGAGGCATCAGCCTCATTACAATCAACAATTGAACAAAAGACTCACAAACTATCAAAGCAAGCTAAGTCTAAAGTACTAATCTTCTTAGGCAATAGCTGGCTGCATCTTCCTTTTACTTGACCTCTGATGACTTTGAAGACAGATTGAACAGTTGGAAGATAATGTTCCCATAACACCGTGTTCCTGCACTTCCACACATAATACACACAAGCAGTAATACTGGTAAGAGAAAGTTTTTTGATGAAAGAAGACTTACCATTCTTACCTCTACATTTGTCTGTCCAGAACCAAAATCCACTGATGGATTTCCCAGTATAACTCCACTGCAACCACTTGCCAACCTCCGCAAGAAGCTGGTGGCTAAAGTGGCAGTTAAAGAACAAATGAGGGATAGTCTCAGAAGACAAGCCACAAAGGAGGCACTTGTCATCATCCTTGACTCCTAGCTTCCTCAACCTGGCACAAGTAAGTAATCGATCCTGAGTCAACAGCCAGCAAATAAATGAATGTCCCTAGACATTTCTTTTGTTCCAAACCCATTTTACCCACAAATTCTCACTCTTTTGAGCAATATTCCATACATACTTACCTATTGCTGCAGTATTCCATAATTGAGAGTCTCTAATGCCAAGGCCTCCAACACTTTTCTTATCACAAATAATCCTCCAGGCAACTAAAGGAGATTTTTTAAGGTTTGCACAACCAGTCCAAAGGAAAGCTCTACAAACACTACATATCTTATTAAACAGCTTTTGAGGAAGCAAAAAGACAGTAGCCCAATATGTATGTAATGATAATAACACAGAGTTTCTCAATTGAACTCTACCAGCATAGGATAAGTTCTTGGTACCCCACATTCTAAGCTTAGTCTCATCATCCACATTAGCACAAAATATCTCAGACTTCTCATTATTAGCATATAGACCAGATGCTTCAGAGAATGTATGTAATGCTCTCATGAGCAAAAGAAAGGAAGCATAATTACCTTTACAGAAAAGAACTAAATCGTCTGCAAAACACGGATGATTCAGATTCATGGCCTTACATCTAGGGTGAAACTGGAACTGATCCAACTTACCCACATATGTCAACAGTCTAGAAAGATATTCCATGGATATGACAAATAATAAGGGGACCGCAGGTCTCCTGTCTCAGTCCTCTTTTCCCTTCAAAATAAAATACCCATGCAGTGAACCATTAAGGGAAATAAAGAACCTTGGGGAAGTAACACAGACCATAATCCAGTCAATCAACTTACTAGGGAAGTTTAAAGCAACAAGCATTTCATGTAAAAACTTCCACTCCACAGTATCATAGGCTTTTCTAAGGTCAATTTTAACAAGAAAGGCAGAGGGAGCATGCTTCCTACCATACTGTCTCAAAAGATCCTGAATGACCGTGATGTTGTGCACAATCTTTCTATTAGCTACAAAGCCAGACTGATTAGGAGAAACTATCTGAGGCAGCACAAGTTTCATTCTAGAACAGAGCATCTTTGTAATGCACTTATAAAGCAAAGAACAACAGGAAATGGGTCTAAATTGTGACACATGAGTAGGATGATAAGTTTTAGGAATTAGGGATATAGAGGTGGAATTCACCTCTTTCAAAAGTTTACCTGTCCTGAAGAAATTCAACACAGCTTTCACAACATCATCCCCAACCAAATGCCAAGCATCCTTGAAAAATTGGCTTCCAAAGCAATCTGGCCCAGGAATTTGAATAACAGCAATGCTCAAAATTGCATTATGCACATCAACAGAAGTAAAATCAGCAGTCAAAGCAGCATGCATATTCTCATTCACAATAGGGCCAAGAGCAACAATATCAGGCTTAACACTTTTAGTAGAAACAGAGGTCCCAAGGATAACCTTATAGTAATCTACAAAAGCATTAGCCACATCTTCAGGCTGATTAACAATTACACCATTCAAATTCTCAATAGAATGAATGCTACTATGACACTGTCTCATTCTAATACTAGCATGAAAGAATCTTGTATTAGCATCACCATCCTTTAACCACATTAGCTTGCTTTTCTGTCTAAGAAAGGATAGATAGGCAGAATGAGCAAACATATACTGGTTATTAGCCTCTCTTTCAGCATTAATTAATTCAAGATTATGAGGGTCAGCATGCAACTTTCTTTGACAATCCTTCAATCTTTGAGCAGCCTCACTATCAGAATTCCCCACATCACTAAACCCATCCCTATTCAACTTCCTAAGAACAGGCTTCAGATTTTTCAATTTCCTAACAAGGACATACATAGGAGTGCCATCTACCCTAAATGTCCAATTGTCAGCAATTAATTTCAAGAAATCAGGATGTAAACTCCACATGTTGCAATATTTAAACACTCTCCTCCCTACAACAATATCAGGATGAAAAGAGAATAGGCCAGGAGAATGGTCAAATAGACCTTCAGGCATGAAATAAACCTCTGCAGTAGGGAACAGGGACAAGCATTTATCATTTGCAAGAACCCTATCAATCTTGCTACACACTCTATTAAGACCATCCCTTTTATTTGTCCAAGTATAGTAACAACCAGTAGATGGAATATCTTCAAGGCCACACAAGGTTATGTAGTAGCTTAAGCGAAGCTTAAGGACAGACAACTTCTAAAATCACAAATTTCAGACAAGGAAACAGGATGACCTATCCTATCAGTGAGATTCAGAGGACTATGAAAATCCCCCCCCACCATCCAAGCAGTGTCAATGGAGAAACTCATTTCACACAAATCATTCCATAACTTTTATCTCAACTTACTATCATTGCATGAAAAGGATTATTAAGGGTAGTAACAGAAACAGAAGATTCATCCATTCTAACAGGATTTCGTGGTTGTTCAAAACCATCAGCATCAACTCTGGAAACAACCTGACTAGCTCTACCATTAGATACATTAACTCTGATAGTATCCTTCCTGACCCATCTCCTTGGAAGTCTAACCTCATTAGCTCTACACTCTTCTGTTTCATGACCAAAACTATGACATCCAGTACAAAAAATAGGTTTCCATTCAAAATCAACAGAAACATGTATCAAAGTATCATGTTCATTTAAGAATGAAATAGTTTCAGGCAAAAGGTCCTTTAATGAAACATCAACCAACACTCTGGCAAAACCCAGTTGCAATCCTGAATACCCTTATCTTTGATATAATAAGAGTGCACCCATCTTACCCACAACTTGTCAGCCTTGCAAGTAAGAGCCCACAAGAATTTTATAATAGCTGCAACATTCCATTTTTCCAAATCTCTAATATTAATACCACCAGCACATTTTGGCAAACAAAGAGTTTCCCAAGCAATTAAAGCTCTTCTAGAAGCATCAGCCCTACCAGTCCACAAAAAAACCTACAATACCTCTGAACTTCTCTCACAATTTTCTTGGGCAGAATAAACAATTGACACCAAAATAGATACTGCTTTTCTCTAGATTTGCTTCTAGACCAGAAGCCTTTGAGAAATTTGAGAAAGCTTGCATAATTAACTGCAAAGAGATAGTATCAGCTCGAGCAAACAGTAAAAGGTCATCTGCAAATAACAGGCGAGTGATATTGAGCCTCTGACATCTAGGATGGAAATTTAAATAAGGGATATCCGCCAACATTTTAAGGTTTCTGGACCATACCCAAAGCAAACAAAAAAGGAGAGAGGGGATCCCCCTGTCTTAGACCTTTTTTAGCATCAAATGGATGAGAAGGCTGCCCATTGATCAAGACAGAGTATGAAACTGTTGAAATGCAAGTCATAATCCAGTTAACAAAGATTGTAGGAAACCCCAACTCATGTAAGACCATTTTTAGGAAAGCCCATTCCACTGAATCATAGGCTTTCTGACGGTCTATCTTAATCATAGCTCTTGGAGAAATATTACATCTATTGTAACCCTTTACCAGGTCAGTAGCCATAAGAATGTTGTCATTGATCTGCCTTCCGTAAGCTTCGCTTAAGCCCAGGAACAAAACCAGATTGAGCTAAATCCACAACTTGATGAACTACCTTCTGAAGCCTTGCAGTGAGGTGAAAAACCTATAGCTTTGACTCCGGATGGATGGGGCTTTTCATTCATGTTATTCTTTGAACGATTGTGATTTCAGAGAACGTGGAGAGTGAGAGGTCTTTTGATTGAGAGAGCCAGAGCCCTTCAGTGGTACAAGGAAAATTCCCAATGGGGGAGCATGCGCCCAGAGAAGAGAAGCGCCTAAGCAAAGAAGGTTTACTTGGAAGTTGTTCAGTTAGAGAGAGGGCGCCCCAAGCCAATGGTGACCGAAAAGCACCCTAGATTTTCTTGACTATCGAACACTTTTAGTGCATCTATTAAATAGATCTACAAGACGATTAAACTCTATATGCCATTAGATTAGCGGGTTAAATTTAATCAGATGTGAAATGATATTCGTCCCTTCGTAGTGGAGCCTCTCTTGTATAAATAGGAAATAAGTGGATTTGTTATTTCCAACTAGAGATGGAGATAGTAAAGCCGATGACAGATTTATGTAAGGGTCTTTATGCCCGAACACGAAGACGAAAACGAACTTCTCTGTCTATAGGTCCGGAAAGGGTTAGTCTGCTTTTTTAAGAAGTAAAAAAAAAGTTTCTAAAGAAAAAAATCTGCTGTAACTAGTTAGCGAAGAGCCTGACTGCCAGAGCTAGTAAGCTATATGAAGGAGTAGCGCGAAGATTTCCCACTCTCTCTTGTCTGGTCTTAGCACTGTAAGCATATCTTTTCCTTTTGCGCATACCTTATTTCTAGATCTATTTCTATTATCTGTGTCAATTACCTTACCACGAAAGGCTTCTCCAGGAAAAGATTCTTATCGAGATGCCGAAAATCCGGTCTTACATCACATAATTACATAATTGAATACGGGAGGCTTTCGGCAAAAGAAGATGTTCGGTGGTTCTGAAAGGTTATAGAACAGTACAAGGCCTTATTAAGGGATAAGGATATGGAAGTATGAAAGAGTTTTCAATCCAGAATAAAAGCCTAGGAGGATTCCAAGAAAAGAGGATTACAGACTTCTCCAACAGGCAAGAATGCTGGTCCCGAATCTGGTTCCGGATCGGGAGAACCACTGACTTTGCTACTACTTCCACTGGGTGGTCAATCAAAGCAATTGGTGAAACTGCTGTGGGATTTTCTGCACTGAAACCTAAAGCTACTTTGATTCTTCGTTTCGACCGTATATATGAACAATCAATCTATTCATTCATACCTGGCTAAAACACTTTCCATTTTCCATATCCCACTGCTCATGAGTGAAAGTTCGCGCTCCATAGCCCCGAATGGAAGTCAAGGCTTCTCAGCGGGCACGTGTGTCGGCAAGCTGTTGTTTTTCACCTTCGAAGAGAACCTTACCATATGGGCTTTGTATGCCGAGCCAGGGCAGTGAAAAGATTAGCTAAAGGAGTAAGAGATGTACTAGGATATTAATGGAATATGTCCCTTTCGTAGATGCATAAATCCTTCCGTAAAAAGCCAATAAGAAGTTTAAATCATTTTCAAAATCATGAAATTCAAATTGCGTCGGTGACCATTGAAACTTGCGAAGACCAGACGGCAATGGTTGTCCATAAAATGTGGTCGATGGAATCCGACTTAGTAGGGACTCAGAAGGGAGAGGGCCCAAGACGTGGGAGGGTAGAATGCCGACGGTATTACCTCCGCCGAGGCCTGTAGTAGGCTATTGACCGCTAACTTCTGCAAGACAAACCCTACAATGGACGCAGAGAATCAGGAGGATTGTAAACCCACTGTCAAGTCACTATGCCCGGGAAAACTCTCTCCCCAGCGAGATCTGGTTGGTGCGTAAGACTGACTTCCAAGAACCCCACTGAGGCGATGGAATCCACTCGTGGTAAGATGGAATCCTACTTGGAAACTCACCTTATCAGGCGGTATCCAAAATAACTATACCGGCAGTGCAAAAAGACAGTGTCCAACGCGTGGTCTAAATCGCTTGTTGTTTCGCAAGGGTTAGATTTGGTCCAAGCCCTCCAAATAAAGGAAAGGCCTTAGTAAGACTTTTTGTTGCAAAATGAGTTTTGTATAAAACCCCTGCGGCTGGCTCAAACTGCAAATAGGACTCGAGAGCCACAACAAAGAAAGCGGGTAGGGTGCACGTAGGAGCATCATCAGGATAGGTAGGCGCTACTGATTCCTGGTGTGTTCCCGTGCGGTATCCCGAAAGAACTCAACAACCGAAAGAAGGCTGCTCCTTTAGAGATTTCTCTGCATGCTATACCTATACTCGAGGCGGCTCCATACTGGTAACAAAATAGTTATGAATACCTTTTATTAGGATAGAAGGATTAATGGATTATGGAAAGGGATTGGATTTTAAAGGTCTAATCTTTTCCTTCGGTTCGGGAAAAACTGTCTCCTTTGCCTTCCGTACGGAGCTGCACCCAAAGACGAAGCATTCCGGTCTGGGACTGGCAACCCACATCCCGACACGCTTCTCTCTTGCTGGGAGTTTCCTCTGGGCAGTCCATAAACTTAACAATCAGGATTCCCTCATCCATCACAATTAATCTGAACCTTCAATAAACAAAAACTAAGAAAAGAGCAAATAGAATCGAATTCCGGTGGAATTCTCCTTCTATTTGTATTCATAACTAACCAGGTGGTGAGCGGAGAGGCAGGGCAGCCCTCGGGATGTCTTCCCATGCAAGCAATTCACTCAAGTCCTTTCAAGCGGACTTAGTAAGTCCACTAGCAAGACTTAAGTACAATAATGCCCCTTCCGCTACTAAGCCTTACGGGAAGGATGTTTGGCGAGGAACGGAGGAAATCATCCGATTCGCCGACACTTTGAAACTCTATAAGCCTATGGTAAACGGAAGACTCATAATGAAATGTCAACTCTTCGTTCGGGAAAAGACTGACTCAATAGTTTATTTGTTATAAGGGCACGGGCGGATTCAGGGAGGGTGGGAATTTTGCAAGAACTTGTTCGTGTCGTGCGTGGGTGTTCCCGTTTGAAATGGGGTGAATGGTGTCTCGTAAGAGACTCCCGAACGGATTTCAGTCCTTCTGGTGTAGTTCTTTGCCGGAAGTTCTAAGCTTGATCTTCGACCGGAACTAACTGTAGTTTTAAGTTCGAAACGATCTGCGACTGCTCCTGCAACCGTTGTTACGGGACCCGTACATTCTCTAGCTAAGGCAAGTAGCTAGTCCCCGGCTAAAGAGAAGTCTGAGGTGACATCAACAACTCCTAGCTTCATTGCCCAAAGCTACCAAGCCAACTCTGTTCCTAACTTGTGTGTATATCCGCTCGCTACCTTTCACTTAGGTGAAATAGTTTCAAACGCCCTTACGAATAGGATTTTCAATTTAGTACTTCACTTCCGCAGTTAGATTTCCGGGAATAGTGGAAAAAGATAAAAAGTACAAGATCCGAAGGCTCATTCGCCATCCAAAGCCGATACTGAAGTGTTGGGGCTAGGTCACCAAAAAATTCCCAGAGATTGAACGTAGGTTCTGTGAGACAATTCTCTCCCAAACCACATACTTCTTCTAAGATTTCTTTTCGTTGATGGAGATCCGAGATGCATGCCCTTGAAGCCCGCTAAGTGTTCAGTCCCATGAGTTGGACCTCGTGACCGTGTTCAGTTCTTTAATGAGGGTGACAGGGCTTAGCCCAACCAATGTCTTTTCTATAACGACTTGACTAATCAAATAAGTGAATCAATCAACCAGATAGGAATAACCAACATAAACTCCCGCGCACCCGGCCCGCTGACAAGAACGAACCATAGGGAGAGGAAGGACTGGTTGGTTCTTCGATGAACCTGAAGAAGAAATGCTTTTTAGTCCCCCTTTGTAAGTGAAGGAAAAGTAGTTCCGGTGAGCAGTTCAGTAAGGAATCTATTCGATGAAAGAAAAGCGTTTTAGGGTAGTCGCTAGTAAGGGGAAACGAACGTGAGTCTTATACAGGATGGCTCGATAAATAGGAAGGATTTATAACTGCCAAAAATATGATGAATTAGGAACGATGTCGGGGAATCGATCAAAGTCTGGTTGAAGGACCCACGGGGCGGTAACTAGCCTTTAAGGTAAGGAAGGGAGGCCTTGAGTTGAGCTTTTCCACCTAGCCAAAGCCAACCTTCTTTCTTTGATATTGACGCTCGTGGGGAAAAAAGTCCTTTGATCCTATCGATTATAGTTCTATACCCATTTCCCCCCCTTTAATGGCTTACTACCCATGAAAGGGACTTTTATTCTGTTTAAGAGGATTCCTATACCCTGGAACTTTCAATTCACCTATACCGCCCACTAACCATATGGTAAACCGAAGGATATTCCGCTTCCTTCCAAGCCCACTAGAAAGAGAGTAAAAATGCCTTCTTCTTACTATCTATTCAAAGTATATTCTCAATCGGCGAAGTCTCGCTGTATTGAAAGCGGTAGACTGGTGCTTTTATCCAGTGAAGCACGAGAGCCCCCCTTCTCAGGCATTCACTAGTTGGCTAAACGAAAGCCAAAGAAGTCGGGTATCTCCTTCAGGCGGGATGTAATGAATCCACTGTATAATATTAATATAGTAAGCCCATCTCTGGATTCTGTCTTTCAATGAAAGATTTGAATATATCAATCTCATCGATCGAATCACTTTTTAGAGAAAGACGAGATAGACGTCTAAGTCATACAAGTCAAAAGATCTAGTCAAGGATTGCATCAACCAGATGTTGAGAATGTGGCTAGCTGGATAAATGTGGAAACAAATTAGTTAAACAGCTAGTTCTCTTCCCTTCCCCAAGGGAGCCATATGGAGACCGTGGCTGGTCAACCGCTAGGCTATTTGTTTTGTCCTCATGGCCTCTCTTCGCACTTACCCACCATATATTGATATTAAGGTGTGCAGAACAGGTGAGAAGTCTACTAAATACGCGGTTCTTGGCGACGATGTTGTCATAGCCGACCAGGAAGTAGCAAGGGTGTATGAACAATCCTTCGATCAATGTTGGGTTCAAATTTTCTTTTCAAAAATCCTAAATTTCCAATAATGGTTCAGTTGAGTTTGCAAAGAAAGAACTTTAGGGTCTATGAATTCAGAGTGGACCTTACTTAGTCCTCTATCTATTCAAACTTGAAACAATTGGTACCATCCTTATGGGTTTTAGGCAATTCATGCTCGATATCCTATACGACGCTTTAGCACATTATGTCGTATTCGAGGTGCCAGATAGAGGGTTCTTTCTAGGCTTGACCTTTGCCCTTCACTTAGGTTTGAAAGAGTGAGGGCAATGGACACTAAAATGCGCCTGCCAAAGCAAGCAATGGAGCTTTGGTTAGGTCGTGGTCTTCCCGTATCTACGAGGTCATATCATTAAGGAATGCAGTTGAAGAATGAGTTGACTCCCAGACAGGAGGTATCCCTCCAACGAGCACCCCTTTTCAAGCAAGAAGAAAGAGGAAGTAGAAGGAACGGAAAGAGGCTTTCGAAATGAAGAAATGGAATGATCTATAGCGCACCACGCAGAGTTCACCTGGCGATCTGCCCCTTCCCTTAGTCTTTAAACTAAGCTCTTCGAACAGCCGTCTTTCAACTAAGCTCTTCGCCCCCGGCGTCTTACAACTTGGAAATAAAGACCCGCGTCTATCAACTTGGTTTGCAAACCTTAGTCTACTATACTATTACTTCGAACCTTCGTCTATCAACCCGGGTACTTGACACTATCTACCTCTAGCACAATATCTCGCAATCCAGCTTCAAGTGCTATTTTCATACCGTGTCTCGCTGCAAGGGATTCTCCAATCTCTACATTTTGCTCTCCATAGGCCATACAAGATGTGGCAACCATTACATCTCCCACTGTATCTCGCATTACAGCGCCTAACCCAATTTTCTTATCTCCAAAAAATGCAGCATCTGAGTTCAATTTGTACCAACCAGCCTGTGGTGGCTGCCAAACATTAGAGCTATTCGCACCTTCCTTTGGTCTTTTCTCAATCAGGTTGGCTTTTAAACCAATGAAAAGAAAGACTCGATGGCAAACCCTTTTCTCAAGGGGGTGCAAAAAGAAAAAGAGCAAGTTACTTCTAGGATTTAGAGTTCCGTGCTCTAGGGCTTTGACTTCTAATAAAGAAGGAGAACTTGGAAATCGCGAACCTGCTGCTCGCTCGTGGCTTGTGCTAATGCGACTCGGGAATGAGGGAAGACTACTAACACTTTTTCTTACCTAAGAGCTAACCTAATGAGCTTCCCTTCTACTACCGAAAAGATAAGTTGACCACCGCCTACGCCTACATATTCCACTCACCCTATCCTCTTTGATTCTATTCCAAGGCGAGGTAACGGGACGCCTAAAGTATTTCAACTAGTTTATGGTCCTAATCAGAGATGGGTCCATTGGTCCGCCCTCAAAAAGAGTGACTTCTTATTCCCGTGTTTGATATGGGAGTACCAAACGAGTGTTTGCCATAGTGCCTTTACTTTACGCCTTTATACCTTTTTACTCCCTAACTAGTTCTCTTTTTTTTCTTTTTAAAGTGGATTTGGTCTCGGCTAAGCCGATTTGGTGATCGGTGGATGAAGGATGAATGGTTTAGCCCGGCACTCCTGCTAGTGAAAAGACTTACATCCAATCTGGAATAGAAATCCGTGGATGTTGGATCAGCTCCAAGATGAGCAGTTCCGGGTTTCCTTGGGATCATAAAGAAACTATTGCTTTAGTAGAACGCCATAAAAAGAAGGTAGCATCTTCTTGTCACGATGTAATTTATCAATTAGGATTTATTTTTAGTGTGAATCCATTTCCTTACGGGTTGAGCTGATCCCCGAAGAAAGAGCTGGCTTAGAGATTGCGGGTCCTTCTCAGTTTGTCCGCCTTTTTGGCTACCCTTCCTCTATCAACAAACAGGAAAGGTATTTATCTCTTGAAGAGAAAAGAAAACTTGATGCTTTTATTAAGGTTTAGCTATCGATACGTGAACTCTTTGACAGGGGCCTTTACCTGCTATCTCACTCTCCCTATAATGTCTATCTTTACCTGGAACGAGATGGAGAGGGATTTCAACACTCTGTTCTTTAGAGCTGAGCCAACAGAGGGGTTTGGACGTTGAGTTGAGAAAAGAAGGCATGGGAATGAGTTACTAATAACGAGCTCCCGAAAAAGACATTATATAGACTGGATTATAAGGGTCAGTCATCCGGATTCATTTCTTGTCGCAAATATAAAATTGTAGAATAGCATATCTCAATAGATTGACGTAATTTTTCTACCGCGTGTACATTCCCATAATGATGGTGTTTTTCCAAACTCAAACTTTGTTGTTCAGCATCTTGGACTAGCCATCCTTTAGAAGGTATTGTTAAAAGATCATCAATTCCTCAAGATTCATGGTTTTCTAAGGGCGGCCCATTAGCTTCCAAAGATGGAACAAGGGATTGCTTTCGTCTCTTTCCTTCTGGGCCAGGAATGGAAGTTGTCGTTAAGCTTCTTTGGATCAATCGATAGTGTGCTTATCGCTCTACTTCGCTTGATTCTCATGCCAGTGGACTCGTCGCTCAGCTTTAGGCCTTATTAGCTTCATTTCTGAAGTGAGCATGAAGTGGCGTCAAGAGAGGAAACTCTCTGATGTGGGACTGATACCCCAGTTAGAGGTGGCGAGAGCTGAATCTAACCCAGCGGGCAAAGTAAGAGGTTTGAGTGTAGCAGCTCACTCATTGTTACTTCCTCCCGTGCGGGTGCACGTGTTTGGTGACACGCACACACTGTCCTGGCTTTAACACAGTCAGCGCCAACCACTGGCCTTCTTCTCAAAAAAATAACCCCTAAGAGGCATTATATGATAACCTAAATGACGAGCAAACTTCAACTCTTCGCTATAAAAGACTCCAACGAATTTACCTGTAGGAAAGAGTAAAGTACCTGCTTTATCCTTATAAGGTAAGAATGGACATGATATATTAGTAGGACAGACTACATAGGCCTCAATAAAGCCAAACAAGCTATCTAATTCGACGCTCTCCAAATTCTTTTTCCAGACTGGTATACCACAAGGCATCGGATATTCTTTCATAATATAAGGATATAAAGAGTTCACATCATAATAGTATAGATTCTCCCCATAAGGTTTATAGACATCAGAATGCCCACCATAATACCCGCGCCTAATAAAGGTGTCTTGATTCCTAGTAGGTAAATGAATATGAAAGGACTCATCATCCAAATAATTATTACGAAAGATTTTAAGGGAAAGCGATGACAATGTCATCACTTCCTCGATATCAATATTATACTTATCCCAATAAATCTTTTGTGCCTTCAACATCACACCACCTAAGATAAGGATATCTTGTCGAAGATAGTTTATCAAATCCTCACTATGACCCTGAAGATTAGACACTTCCAATTCAGAATGTGGGATAGAACCTTTGGCACCTAATTCAGGACATAATGTCTTACCTAATGATTCAAGACTGCTAGGGAGCAATGTGCATGAATCTCTGAAACGTAATAAGAACTTACCACCAATATAGACTTTCAACTCGTAAATTTTATGATTCCTCATCAATGTTTTAATTTTATACTCCTTACCACGATCAGCATAATACCTAAGAATGAAAATTCCATCAAATCGGGCGAAATTCTGGAAATAAACTGTTCGAACCCGAGGATTTTTATTAGCATAGATCTCCTAATTCGAGAGAAATTCTAATAACATTCTTTTACTCCTATCTTCAACCGAGCATATGTCTGCCGCGGGAACAGGAAGCACGGAAATCCGTTGGAAGGCTGGGGGGCGAAGCTGGTGGAGGATCAGGAGAAGAAAGCGGGCAGTGTATAATAGAAAAGGGAGACTGGGAAAGAGCAGGGCGAGGCTTCTGATTCAATTCCCAAGCAAGAAAGAAGTGAACGGGAGGAAAGTCAGGCCGTCGTGAGAGCTGTTGGTGGTTTAGTAAGGAAGGTCATTAGGCTTAGGCCGGGGCTCAAGGGAAGGAGTCGTAGCTGCACTTAAAGCAAGGAACCAAGAGGGCGTAAGGGATAGAATGTTTCATTTTTTTAAGAAGAAGACAGAAGTTCTCTTCACCCAAGAAGCCTGGGCGCCGGGGCTTAGACAGCAAGGAAGTTAGCATAGGCATCTCGCCAAAAGCACGAAACTGGTGACCCATAATAGGGCGTTGGGGAGTAGGCTTTCTCTTCTTTTGAAGAGGAGTTGTTAGGTGAAGTAATTTGAAGGTAGGTAGGAAGATGAATCAATACTTAACTTATATAAAATAGTCTTGCTAATGCACATTCCTATGAAGTCCAAATAGCAAAAGAAGAGACGAGCGAGGGGGTCGAAAGAAAGCTCTTTCAATTTCAAATAACAATATACAACCAACAACGCCTTAGGCCACTATGTGCTACTCCGTCATGATCGCGTCCTATATATATAGCAGTTTAGTAAGCTTTCAGTGATGCTCTCTATCTACGATAATAATTTAGATTAAAGTACTAAATCTAGGCTGTTGGCTTGGAATTAGCAGGCTACTTCAAGTGTGCCTCGTCTTGCCGAAAGACTTGGGATTTCTTCAGGACGCGCAGCTGTACCCGATGCAGTTGATTTGTGTGATAGCTCCCTCTCCGGGTTGGTCATGCTTTGGAAGATACTTCAGCCGGTTCTCGTAGTCAATTGTTCATTCGCCTCTTCACTGCTCCCACATCTTTTCAGATGCTTTTCGGCATATCATCATGCAGCCCCCGAAAGAGTATGCATGAAGTCTCAGTTAAGATGAACAAAGACTACTTAAAGCAGGTTTCGAGCTCATCCAAGTCAACTGCGAGTGGTTTCTCACTCTAAGCAAGTGAGTATACCTATCAATGGTATACGAATGATAGAAGCTTATCTACAGCTCTTTTTTGACTTACTTATAGCCCTAAGTAGTTATCTAAAGTGTAGCTAATGCAGAGCAGCAAGTGTAGCTAGGGGCTAAGGTGCTAAAGTAGCTATTGAAGCTAGGAGTTCTTGTTCCTGCTTGAGTGAGTAGTTCGGGGGAAATGTTGCTAAGAGCTCTGCTGTTTTAGCAGTTATTGTAGCTATTGTTGTTTGAACTAAGCAAGTGTAGCTAACCTCGCATTCTGTAGCTGAAAGCGCTATTCAATGTTGCAGTTGCTTCTAACTATTAGCTCTTGTTGCCTAAGTGAAGTTAAAACAGCTTGTTTGGCTTCTAATCTAGCAAGGAAGCAGAGGGGCCCGTATGCTGATGAGCGAGTGAATCTTGCTTGTTGTTAATACTAGCTAGGTGTCTTAGCAAGTATAGCTATTTTTCGTTTTATATAGCAGCAAAACCATTTTCTTGCCAGAGATGCTTGAACAAGTCTACTTTTTTCGTTTTGGAAAAGCTACCTTGCTTACAGTAAAGTCTCTCTCATATGGCAGACAAGCAGAAAAAAGCTAGTGAAGACTGGCTAGCCGTATGCAAACACAGTCAATACTTAGCAAGAGACATAATCAACACATGCTAGTTACAGACTAGGAAACCATAGGGAAACACAGTCATTACTAGCGATAAGTAGCTTATATAGTCAACTACCATATAGAGATAGCAACTTGGTCGAGGGGAGAGGAGCGAAGCCGCTCGAACGAATGTGAGAGGGATACGAACGATAGAAGACAATTGGGATTGGTGGTATAGGTTTTTAAAATCGTCTGGAAGACCAAAGTAAGCGAAATCCACTAGTCCTCAGTAGATCTCTCCCAGGGAGCATTTGTAGACCCATTCCTACCGAAGAGGAACTCCTGGTGAGGGGTCTATTTACAGTATTCTCGTTGCCTTTATCCTTGGATGCCTGATTTAGCACGATGCGGCTCTTTATTCTCTTATGCCCGTACTTACGGATGTAGTAAACTAGATTCATAATTCCTCTTTCTCTTCAGATGTCTTGCTACCTTGCCTACTATCTATATGCTCTCGAGGCTGGCCAACAAGAACCGAACCCCAACTCCCGGTCGGGATCTTTTACTTATGTATGTGTGTCACGATGTAATCTCCCATGTATTCGCGATGATCAGACTTTCATCGATCGGGATACGCTTTCTAACCAAGATCTTAACCCATGGCTCCTAGCCCCGGGCTTAAGAAAGGAGGTACGCGATAATCTCAATCTTGCGTATTCACCTTTCCACGATCTAACTCTTCACGTCATGCTGATCCGCGATTATACGCTCTAAGATATCAAAGGACTTGAACCTACGGCATCAGGTTCGTGAGACCCACGTTCTAACGAAAACCCGGTTGCCCACCTCTGTCGAAGGAAAATGGCTGCTCGCACGAAAGCTTCCCTACACGACTTGTTTCTCTACGCCGAAGGTTGTCTTCTCGATAAGGAATACACTTCTATATAGGATGTCCGACTTATTGTTCCAGGCACGAGCTTTCATCGACTTCCTACCATCCCTGAGTGGGATTCCCAGGCTTTCGCCTTCCTTTCATTGAGGAAGGTTAAGATTATGTTTATGGCCATTATATAATATTAGAACATAACATCGTTCGCAAAGAGAAAGGGGCACGATCTCGAACAATGGTAAGGTGTTATCATTCTCAATGATACCAACTCCTGTAGGCCCCTTATTCAGCTAAAATAGGCTAGGTTTGGAACCCTTGTCGCAGCCCTCGAGAAGCTGGAAAATACCTATGTGGCACTCCTTGCTTGCGGGGCGGCATACCTAAAAAAGAAAGGTTTAGGAATTCGGTCAGGGGTTAGCGGTGATTCCTCAGAAGGAGTCCTATATTGTCATAAATTACATTATTCTTCATATCCGGGGACTCGTGTCCAAGAAAGCGAGGTCCTTTTTTAGAATAGTATGAATCTCTTTTATAAGGGAAGAAAGAGCTGGGTTCTCGAGCCCGTAGTCCTTAACAAGCTCTTCCATAAAGCTATTTGTTCCTATTTCCACCTTTGCCTTAGGAAACTCGGGGATTCTTTCTTTTTCAAAGAGATCCAGATATTTCGAAATGTCATTAATGACAAAAGCCTCTTTCTCATTAATAACTGCCTCCCCTAACGAGCTCTATCTACAATGCATAACTCAAGCCAGTAGCTCTAGTAATCACCAAATAGCGGAGGTACTCGGACAAGGAGTATTGAAATCCACTAGTGAAGCTGTTAACTAACTGAATCGAGCCAAGGAATGATAGGAGTGGCCCATTCGAATGCCTCGGGTAGGGAATATCGATTGAATCGGTAACTACAAACGTTGGCGAAAGAAGCGAACTAACAGTGTTGGTCCGTCCTAATATTGCTAAACCAGTTATTTCGCTAGGAGAGCTACTTTCCCTTAAGTGCTAATGGTTGTAGACCTAGCAAATGGGGAGTGGCTTCCCTTTAGCTAGAACTCATACCTCGAAAGAGTACTTCAGCTACTAACTTAACTTTAAGCTCATACTTGAATGAAACACACAAACTGGGGGTCGGGCATTGAAAGGCATTGAAATTGGATATTAGCATCACTATCGAAAGGAAAGGAGTTGGAATAGTGTTTAGTGAGCGTACTCTGCTGAGAGATATGCCGTGGGGAACGACAAACTACCAACAACAGAGCAAGGGAACTCGAGTCTCCTAGTTGATGTTCGTACTATTCATCGATGGTGAACTGCTAACTACCAACAACATGGGCAGGGACCTAGAACCATTAATGAATAGCGATGGGACTACGAATAATAGGCCCTAGTGCCTAACTCTATCAATAAGCCCTAGCTCATTCCTCTCACGAATAGCTCTTTCCGCTCGACTACCTCGAATAAGTAGCTAGGATCTCTAGCAAGTAGGCCTTACTATGAACTCAGGACTTGCAACTCAAGCAAGTAGCTCCGCTCCTAGGTCAGTCTTTATTATCACATGGTTCTTGCTCCTAGCTAATTGAAAGCTCACGTGACTATGGCTTGATTTTCCTCATTGGCTAAATATGTCGCTTATAACTAAGAAAGCAGCGAAGACGGGTAGGGTGCGGCTTCACGTAACCGAATCCTTTTCCGACTTGACAGCACTTGACCTTCTTCTTCTGAAAGTAAAGAAAGAGATGAGATTGATAAGCCGACAAAGCCAATGAGCCCTAACTAAAGTCCCAAAACGGTACCCTTTGCTGAATTCCAACAGCACAAAGGATGGATTGTTCATTAAATGAGAAAGGTACCCCTCTAGGTCTAAGGTTTCGTATCGATCTATAGACTGATCTACCTCTACCTCTACTTCTACTTCTTATGTCTCGCCGGAGCTGGAGGACAGATGCGATAAGTTGTTACCGTTCGTTTCACGATTTGGTAATTCCCGCTTATGATAATTTTTTTCTTTGGAACCTGGGAAAGAGCGCCAAGAGCCAGATCTACTGTAGTGAAATGAAAAACTAGATAGTCCTCATTCCCCTGCCACGCCCCACTTGGAGAAAGAGAGGTTTTGTGACCGAATTCTCGAGAGAACCCTTACCTATCTCCCATAGTGCCGAGCCTAGAGTGAAATCCCGCGTCGCGGGTCTCCGACTGCCTTAAGCTAAATATACCTTGTTG
>NC_080057.1:17769815-17772315 GCF_026212465.1 Amaranthus tricolor
TGAAGTGCTTCGTGTAACTTTATGGGTATGAATAAAGTCTTGGTCAAACTAAAGAGAGTTAAGCAAGAGTTGAAGCAGTTACACAATGAAGAGTTTAGTAATCTGCAGGGGAAGATTGAAGACTGGAGACAAAAGCTTTCGTTGGCTCAAGAAGGAAGGATGACTGCCACAATGAAGCTGCTCAAAACATGGAAAAGGATGCTTCAGCTCAGCTTAGACATTGGTTATTTGTTAAAGAATCTGCTTTAAGACAGAAATCCAGAATTGAGTGGTTGAAACTTGGGGATGGTAATACCAGTTATTAAAATTCTGCTGTTAAAGAGAGAAATGCTAAGAACAGGATTGATATCTTGTTTGATTCAGATGGTAATAAGCTTGATAATCCCGAGCTTATTCAGAGGGAAGTGTTATCCTTAGTCTTGCAACTAAGCTCTTCGAACCTTAAACAAATAGTTCTCATTTGCAGATCGTGGTTACGAAGAAGTCGCCCTATCTCTTCAATCTCGCTCCGATTGAAAGAATCCAATTTTTATCCAAAAAAAGGTAGAACTACCGTGAGCCGAGGAGTTCGGAAGTCCTCAACAGGCAACGGTCTTCACCTCATCACTAAATATAGATTCAACGGCCACGTTGTGAGCGAATCAAGTAATTTCTTTCGTTCAAAAGAAGAGTGGCAAGAGCTTGGGTCAGCATTCAAAGCAATCCATCAGATCAGGAAAGGAAGAAGGAGTCTTTTCCCCCAGAATAAGAGATAGATTCCGGCTATAGATAAGATTCCACGAAAAAGCTAATTCCTTATCTGGGAGGGATAAAGTGCTAACGTGGCTAAAAGGGATACCATATATAATTTTTATAGTCTACCAGTGCCAATGAATTGATAGCTCTTTTCACAAATCCGCAGCAATAGATGAGACCGTTGGGATTGAGCTTCCAACAGCCTATGAGTGCAAACACCTTTTTCTACTATACTAAGAGCGGATAGGCTGAAAAGCAAAGATCAAAGATTAAAGATTCGGGCCGGTATTCTTTTCAAATACTGGGCCCCATCTTGCTTGGGTCGGTCGGGTGCATGCGCTTCTGACACAGATCCTCTCAACTGAGCAGGTTGGTGTCTATTCGACCGGATCTAGTTACATCGTTGATGGGGGCCGACATGTTCCAGTAAGGCGAAAGGAGCTTTTCCTTTTTCCAATAGTAAAATCTGGCTCAAGGGTAGCTTCAATGGAATGAACTGGCGAAGAGGTTTCCCATCGTTCTGATTGTTGGATTTACGAGGAAAGAAGACTCACTCCAAGTCTTTTAGTCTTTTAGTTCGTTTCGTTTCACTCATTTCTTTCGTTCGTTTGGTTTTTTCTTTTTATCAGGTTGGGTTGTCCACGTTGGCGAAACAAATCTGATGGGATAACGAGTATCCAAACTACTCATTCCTGGGAACGCTCTTCTCCGTTAGGATATACTATAACATTGCCCGCGCTAGGCATCTGATCTTTTTTATTTTAAGAATTTCCTGTGCTAAACACATATCCAGTTGCCATTTGTCCGTAGGATTATGGAGATGCCTTTCCAGCGCCAGCGGAAGATGTAACAATAGCAGGACTCTTTTTCCCTAGATGATTCAGTGATAGAATAAGTATCCTATAACTGAAGACGACTCCGCGGCAGAAGTTTGATCATCGACAGCATCGCGTCTGATTCCGGTGAAGCGAAAAGCTATAGGTCAGTCAAGGCTTTCCCGTTACTTACTTTGCTGCTTACTATTTATAATGTTGAGTACCGTCCCTCCTCTAGGGAAGAAAGCCTTCAATCTAACTAAACTGAAAAGGTAAGCCCGGAAGCTTTGAAGTTTAAGCTAAGCTATTTAGAGAAAGACCGGAGGTATGAAGTCGCTTAAGCGAAGCTTACGGGTGGACAGTTCCGCTTTCACTAATAGAAGGAGGGGTTGTCGAGGGGAAGTATTGGCAGTTGATATCCTTAATGCTTTGCATTAAGTAAGTAAACTACCTTGTCAGCATATCCTAAAGTAATCCTCTAAGTCCTATGTGGTTGGATAAGGGACTCGTTTTCCAGGCCGGTTATCATGCATTTCCTAATCCCTATTAAACATCTAATTAATACTCTTAGACAGCGACCCATTCTTTTTGAAATTCAAAGAAAGTTCTCGTTTCCAATAAGAAATGAAATGATCATTCCAATAAGAATTGGAAACGAGACGATTGAAAAGGTTATAACTGATTTAGCCGATGGGTTTGCACATATTCTAGAGAAATATGGGTTACCCGGATTCTTCGAGAATTCTGTTGGAGTTACAGAAATATATAGGAAAAACTGGCGAGAATATGCAATTTTCTTTAGGGTCTATTAGAATATCTCAGGATGGAACTGTTCTTTAATTAAAGAATTCTCCATCCTGACTATAACAAGTGAGTAAGTAAACTACCTAAGTCGGAGATTTTATCTTTCATACGGGGTAGATCTAGACGGTGAAAAAGAAAAGTATTAT
>NC_080057.1:17777315-17787315 GCF_026212465.1 Amaranthus tricolor
GACCGCTCTTCATGAACAGGGTTTCCAATACCAATAGATGTTTCCATAAGAGAGAATAGAGTGATGCTTCTAGAAGACGAATAAGATCAGAAAGTAAAAAAGCCAGTTCGTGTGTATGCCCGCGTTACGGCTTAGCCAACCACTGCTTAGGTTGCTTTTACAGCAGAACTAAAAAAAGGGATCTTTGGCTTATTCCAAGCAAGCAAATAGAAATTACCTCCTCGTATTACATTCACTGGAGTTCTTTGCATTGGGCTCTCTCGGTTCTTCTTTTCATTGTAGGAAAGCTTTTATGGAGCTATAGAATCTTATTAAGTCTTTTTGCAACTTAGCAATTGTAGATGAGAAGGGATATGATTCTTCCACTAAGAAGGGTATTCCGACTTTCCGTGGAATAGAGAGTCTTCTTTACTCTTCTAGATCGGGAAATAGAAGAACAATTTTATAATATGAGATATGTATCCTTTGGCGGAACAATGTTTGAAGTTTAGCCTTTTCAACATGTATACTTGAAGTTGACAAGTCTTGGAAAATTTTTTTTTAGAGAGAGAAACTCTCTCCTCTCTCTAAGTTTTCTAGGGTTTTCGTTGCTCTGATTTTTCTTCGCCTCCTTCGTTCTCTCTTCACATCTTTCGCTTCTCTTGTCTCCTCAACTTTGTTGTAGCTATGGCTATGGCTAGGGGTAGGGGAAGAGGTAGGAATGCTGGTTCGAGAGATCAACAAGTAGTGAATGTTAGATCTGAGGTTTCGTCGCCGGTTAATGTACCGCAGTCAGGGGATGCAAGGCGCCATCGTTCTATGGGATCTCTTGATGGGATTCAGAGCCTTAACTTATCTCCGGTTCATGAAAATGTTGCTGATCTGGAAATTCCAGATGATATCAATGAAGTTCTATCGCCTGAAGCCTCAATCATGGAGTTAAGACAACGATCTGCTGTGAGAACTCTTTTCTCTTCTTGGGTTTCCAATCGACAAACTGGTGGAGGTAATTCTGCTCCTTCTTTTTAAGGGGGGGATCCAGCTTGGATTTCTGCTCATGAACGAGCTAGCAGAAGCCATACTCCCCTATTAAAATCCATTTCCTGAAATGCCGGGGGGTCCCAGTACACCACCGGGCCCTTTTGGGCATGGGGGGCCGGATATCCTTCATGCTCCTAATGAAGAGAACGAGAGACACGAGCTCGTGGGCGTAGTTAGGGAACCCTTAATCGCAGATTCGGTACGCCGAGAGGAGCTGGAAAGGTTATTGTACAGTAGGATCGAGGGTGGAGTGTAGACCGAGTTTAGTGACGATCGCGTTAAATTACAATTTGAGTTGGAGAAAAGGCTGGAATATGCGCTGCGTGAAGACGGCTTCACCGAAAATTCCATCATGGAAACTCGGTGTGAGTGGAGGAGGGAGGCTCTCACGTCAACCTCGCGTGAGAAATTCGCATAGGCACTTTAAGAAAGAACTTAGCCAGAACGGAAATCCGCGACAGTCCCGCATATAGAAAAATAATGCGGGCCACTTCATATAACCATCCTCATGGTCATATTCACCTAAGAAAGGAGGGTTTCGGTCCAACTCCTACAGCTCAGTAGCTTTACCCGCCCTAAGAATAGAGAGTAGCCCCTTTAAATTTAAAGGGCGAGGCCTTGTTTCAGCAATGGAGCAGGGGAAAGAAAGCGGGTGGCGGGCTTCTTTCATTTGAGCCAATCTAATAGTCTGGAAGAGGAAGCAGTTAAAGTAGGAATCATGCTGCTAGTGAACATTTTCAATTAAGGTTGATTCAAGAACTTCTAGGCTGGAATCGGAAATGGAAAGAAGGAATGGTCCATCCGGAAGCCCACCAAAGATGGGGACTTCGAATGAAATGAGTCACAAAAAGCAACCGAGATGGCTGACTGAGCAGCCTACTAGCTTGTTGGAAAAAAAGAGAAGAAGGGAACGAAAGCACCAGAAGCACATCTAGTTTCAGCAGGAAAGAGAAGGCTAGATCTAACAGATAAAAGTGGGATTCTTCCCTAGGAACTAGAGCAGACGCAGACCTTTCATCTATTGTCTTATCGTCTTCTCTTCCTAGTTATATCTTCCTGTAGTTCCAGGTTGTTTACTTGCTTACTTGATAGAGTAAGGAAGCTAGGGAGCTATGGAAGAGCGTAGGAGAGAGAGCAAGGAGGAGCATAGGACTCTTCTTTATAGAATAGAAAGTAGCCTGGCCTGGTCTGTCTCTCAATCAGTCTGTCCAGTCAAGGACTTCCGGAAGTATAGATAGAAAGGAGGCGTCGGCTCTGAAATGATGGAAGATTGAATCATTCCTTCATTCTATTCCGGCTATTCCTTTCTGGCGGGGGATTTTTTCATGAGCTAGAGAGATAAGAGCTTCGATTCGCAGGCAGGATATAGAAATCGGGCACTATCTATATTCTATATATAGTAGCTTCTAACTCCGCAACTAAACTAAAGGCTCTGGAACATAGTATACGCCTAGAACTTGTGACGGTATCTGTTGGAATTGGAGCGAATCCAGATGCTTCTGAGAAGTTGTGAAAGCAAGGGGTTGAAAAAGCACCACAAGGGACGGGAACGACGTCCTGACTAAACAAGAGTTTATTCAATAATGGCTTTCGTAAAGAAGGCACCGGATAAGCAGCTAACATAAACTACTACCGTACAGCGCATCCCGTGGGCGGCCTTCAAAGGCGTAGGACGAGACGCTAACCTACGCCCGTACATTCTCCTTGGGACTTAGCTCTGAAGATGAATTCCCGGTTAGGAGAACAGTGAAAGAATTCTCCTTCGCAAATTCCTGCTTGACAATCTCAGCTTCTGAAGGTAACCGGAAGAAAACGTGAAAAGCTTCGGTCACAGCAAATGGTAACACAATGCCGCCGTTCACTCGCTCGCTTCTCCAAACAACATATTCTGGGGTGACAAGGTTAGGTTGGCACACCTGGAAAAGTTCATACTTTACAATTGTTTCCATGCACTGATAATCTCACGTACCTTCCGAACTGAATCCTCTGCCCCATAGTCAAACTCTAGCTGATCTAACCCAAAAGTCTGAGGTATGAAGTCGCTTATGCGAAGCTTAAGGCAGTTTACTTACTTAATCTTTAGATGTTGGTTATGTCGTATCAACAGCGAAGCTTATGGAAGTAAAAAATGGGTCAAAGAGACAGGAAAAATCAGATTGAATTCCAAAATCATTCTGGAAGATGTCTTGTTGGTGAAAGAGTTCAAACATAACCTGATTTCAGTTGGAAAATAGATTGATAAAAATATGATTAATGTGACATTTACCGGAAATGGGTGTACTTTTCAGGTCCACAGGTCTGATGAGGAAATTGTAAGAGGAAAAAGGACTGGAGGACTTTTCTATTTTTACTTTGGGAATTCAGAAAAGGTCTGTAATAAGTTTCACAATTCTGTAGTTGTGACAATGAGAATGCTGTAATAATTCCTAAAACTCAGGGAAATGTCAATCTTGATAGAATTGATATAATGCATGCCAGGTTGGGACATGCTTCATTGTCCAAAATTAAATATGTTGATGAATGTGGCTGTAATGGCTTAGAAAACTACAAATGTGATGTGTGTGCCTTAGCTAAACACCAAAAACTCCCTTTCAGCAGAAGTGAGAGTAGGGCGGATGGCTCTTTTAAGCTAGTTCACATGGACCTTTGGGGGCCATATAGAATTAAGTCATTGCAAGGAGCATCCTATTTCCTTACAATCCTTGATGATCACAGTAGATGTACTTGGACTTATTTACTCCACAATAAGGGCCAAGTGGAGAAGACAATTAGAGACTTTATTGCAATGGTAAGAAATAAGTTTGAGAAGGAGATTAAGGTAATCAGGTCAGACAATGGCACTGAGATTGGAAAGGAGCAATGTGTGCACATGTTCAAGGAAAGGGGAATAATGCATCAAACCAGTGTGGCGGGGCCACCTCAACAAAATGGGAGGGTTATGAATAATAGAAGAAAGAATCCTTCTCCTTAAGCTTCGCTTAAGCTACTACATAACCTCTAAAAAACTCCACTCAACCATATCATAAGCTTTCCTTAAATCCATTTTCACTAAGACAGCTTCAGGGGCATTCTTCCTACCATAATGCTTAAGCAAATCCTGAATCACCATGATGTTATGCACAATATTTCTACTTTCCACAAAACCAGATTGATTCTGGGAAAAAATATCAGGTAGAACCAGTTTCATTCTTGCACATAAGATCTTAGTGATACACTTGTAGATAACAGAGCAAGATGATATAGGTCTAAAGTCAGAAAGATGAGTAGGCTGGGCAACTTTTGGAATGAGAGAAATAGAAGTAGAGTTTACCTCAGTCAACAACTTACCATTTTCAAAAAACTGTTGAACAGCAGCCACTACAGACTCACCAACAATTGGCCAAGCATCCTTATCAAATTGACTCCCAAACCCATCAGGGCCAGGAGCTTTAATACCAGCAATGCTCCTCATAGACTTATAGACATCATCAGAAGAAAGAGGAGCAATTAAAACAGGATGAATATCATTAGCAACAAGAGGGCCAAGAGCAAGAATCCTGGAATTAACAGATTTTCTAGCAACAGAGGTCCCCAAGATGTGTTGGTAATATTTAACAAATGCATCAGCAACCAGGTCAGGGCCAGAAACAGTATTACCTTCCATGTTAGTAATAGAATGAACCTTGTTCTTACTCTGTTTCATCCTAATACTATTATGAAAGAACTTAGTATTGAGATCCCCATCTTTCAACCACATAAGCTTACTCTTTTGCCTCAAGAAAGAGACATAAGCAGTATGAACAAAAGAGTAATGAGCAGCAGCAGTTCTTTCTTGCTCAATCAACTGAACATCCAAAGGATTAGCATGTAACTTAAAAATCAAACTTGTTTTAATATTAAACACACCTAATTATTATTTAATAAAGCCAAATTACGCAAAACTAATATATTAATGTCTCTAATCCCGTGTCTATTTCACAACTTAATTAATTTAATACAAACTTTAAGCATTAATTCTTACTAAGTTGAATTTACCAACTTTCCTAAAAAGGAAAGTCTTCTTAATGGGAACTTACTAAAAAAAAGTGTTAGAATCTTTTTGGGGTTAATAAGGGCTTTTTGGTCTTTTGACTTTTGATGGCAAATTGGCACTATTTATACAACTAGAATAAGGGGTGGTATTGGATCAAAGATCCAATATCTGATATTTGCTAATACTTCCTCGTCCGAAGCCCTCCCCTTTGTTTAAGTCTGACTTCCCTTCGCTTCGGGCCGTAGCGGATACATATCATTAGGGTTTTCTTTTTATTGACTTTCTCTCTCTATCAGTAGTCCGCAAGCGGGTAAGTGTAAGACCTAATCCGGCTTTCCGTGCGATATCTCCTTGCTAAAGACCTATCTTATGCACATTACAGTAAGGAAGCTTCAGAGCTGTAAAGGCTTAATAAGCACATCTCCAGTAGTACACTTAGCTTACACCTTATTTCAACTTTCACATGAAGCACATTTTTACGAAAAAGTCTTTATTTATATTAACATAGCATTAAGTAGACAACATTTTTTTTGCAATTAAATTGAAATTTTATTTCCAAAAGGAAATATTACAACCTAACTGATTTATGAAAAGCATCAGTATGGAATTAGACCCACCTTGACGGAAGGGTTGCCTAACCCACTCTTCATGTGCAATAAATCATAAAACTACATAATCAACAGTAATCTTTGAGCTTCAGTAGCTCTACATGATACTCTATCAAGAATCTCCCTATAAACCTGCATCCAATCTTTCTCTTTGTGCTGGAATCTTCGAGCATTTCGCTCTAACCAAATAGCATACAGGAATTCTGTAAAGCACATTCCATAAATCTGAGCTACTACCTCTTTCTTCCCACACATCTGAGCTGCAATCATTATCTCCTGATCACAAGAATAAACTTGTCTTTGAATTTTTCAAATTTTGAGAATCTGCCTCCAAACATTCAAACTAAAGTCATATTTGAAGAAAAGATGCTCTCTGGTTTCTAAGGCTGCAGAACAAAGAGAACAATTAGTATCACAGTGAATATTCCAAGAGATCATCCTATACAGCTGTTAATTGTCTGTTATGACAGATTAACCAAGAAAGAAAGAGACTTTTAGGGGAGCCTTTACTATTCCTTGTGATATTAAGATAGAGAAGCTTTCCTATGAGCCTTCCGTATATTTCAGGATCTTCAATTAGTTCCCCTTGATCAACAGTGAGTTTCAAGCCTTGAGGAAAAGGAGTTTTTGTTGGACTTGTGCTAGTTAATCCTCTTGTCTCTAGAATATAAAGCACATATTTTCTCTGATTCAAAAGAGTTCCATGAGAATTCCGAGTAATCTCTATACCAAGAAAGTATCTTGCTTCTCCAAGATCTTTAATGGTGAACTCTTTATCAAGATTTTTTTTAACATTGCTATCGGAGGAAGCATACTTCTATTAGTAAGAAGAGCATGCTGTGTATGCCCACTAAACTAAGATTGATTGTATGAATGATGTTCTTAGCTTCAATTCCTTCATTCAAGCTCATAAACTGAAGTTCCACAGCTACCTTGGAACTCAAGTCACCTTGATTGCCTCCGCCTTGTTAGAGCTCCTACTGACCTGAGCTGCTAGCATGGCTGTGGTGGAGCTTTATTTTGATGTAGATGCTCCTGCATCATTCTCCCCCTCTTGAGAACCTTCCTTAACATCATCAACTGGTTCATCATCCAAGTATGGAGCTAAGTCACCTACATTGAATCTTGCTGATATGCTTCCCATCTCTGAAGGCAACTCCAACTTGTAAGCATTTGCTCCCACTTTCTCCAAGACTCTGAAAGGTCCATCACTTCTAGGCATAAGCTTATTCTTCCTCCTTACTATAAAGAGTGAGTAAGTAAACTACCTTACTAAATCCCCAGGCTTGAACTGCACATCTCTTCTGTTCTTGTTAGCTCTCAGCTTGTACATTTCATTAATCCTTTCTATTCTTGCCCTCACTTGTCCATGAAGCTTCAAAACTTCTCTGAAATAGGGCTCAGCAAGATGATTAGCATCTTCCGTTTTTGTACAAGGAATGAAATGGGCCATTTTAGAGAACCTGTCCACAACCACCGTTATAGCATCTTTCTTTGTGTTTTAGGCAAAGCAACAAGAAAATCCATTGAAACTGCTTCCCAAGGCTGCATAGGGACCGGAAGTGGTGTATAGAGCCCCTGGTGAAACTTACTCTTGGCTTGAAGTATCCAAGTAGCGCTAAAAGGAAAAAGCGAACTATTGGAATTCTTGGGCTTAGCCTTTGAATTGCCCTAGATCAGTCCTATACTAGGTTACAATCAACCCATACCTAAAAAGAAAATAAAAAGATCGAAGTCGAGAAGCTCATCGCTCATGCTTCCAACCCGTGCTTTCAACCCAAACCTTATTCTTCGGAATGGCAAAGGGCGGAAAGGGGGGCTTTTAGACGTTAGGCATGAGAAAGAAAGGGCATCGTTCTCGGCTGGCCGGACATTGGAGTCGGCGCTCTCCTCAACCGGATCAATTAGAGCTAGATATTTGAAACTTCCGAAGGCATTAACTCAAATGAGGAAAGTGAAAGTCCCCTCATGATAACTTGATCACACAAGGCCAATTGAAAGGGCTTTCTTCGCTCGAAAGACGAAACTAAACTAGCGCTTTCTTTCTATACGAGAAGAATCCTTCTCTATCTGATATTTGTTCTCGCTCGCGAAAGGGTACGCCCACAGATCGCTAGGACCGAGAAAGGAAAAGCCATTCTAAAAAAGCATAGGTATTCACCTTCAAAGTTTGCTCACCATGCTCAACGCACGTTAGAAAAGCGTGTAAATGTGCTTTTCGAGCATCTTTTTGTCGCAGGGGATGCTGAACAAAGATTGACTCAATCCACGGTCAATTCTGAAAGATCGGATTCTTTTTTTTATGTTTCTGAATTAACAACTACAACCTAAAAACGAAAAAGCAGCTAGCCCAGCTCTTGGCCTTGGATAAATCCCCTTCCTCAGCTTGAAAAAGCCAGCTCTTGCTTATGCTTCCTTCCCTATCTATTGCCCATGTTAAGCGTTAAAAGCCCTTCTATGGCCTTTGTCGAGTATTATTGAGTTGTAGGAGAGCTTCCTTGCCTAGCCTATGCTTCAAGACCAGTTTCAAGCTTCTCACAAGGAACGATTTCTTCTATTGGATTGAGCGAGGGGATCCCTTTCTGTTAATACGGAAAGCAGCCTGGTTGCCTATACTTGGTTGCAGGAAGCTAGTCGAATGCGTGCTCTTGTATCCCTTTCGGTGGTTTTTTTCTTTTTTGCCTTTCCTCTGAGGTTCGCTAGGGCGTGGCATTCATTTACAGTTAGTAAACGAAGGGAAGGGGGAAGACATTCAATTCACAGAAGAGAATCGGGTCTCATTCGGCGATGCCTCGTTGCAACAACCTCAAAGGGAAAGATTTGCTTTGCGTGCCACCTTCGCGTGTGGTGGTAGGATCTCGCTTTTTGTTTGAAGATTATCTGAACTTGTCTTCATTCAAGAAAATGATGTCAGTCAGACTAAAAGGGGCTCTTCATCCAAGAATGAGCTAGGCTGGCCGGCGTCTTTATTTTATGAAGATTGGCTTCCCTTTAAGGCAGTTTATACTCACTTACTCCTTAGAGTAAGGTTATGTAGTAGCTTAAGCGAAGCTTAAGCAAATTTGGAGAGTCATTCCTATTTGGGTCAAATTTCAAAATCTCCCTTTGAATTGCTGGGGCTTGGACTCTTTAAGCAGAATTAGTAGTGTCTTAGGAGTTCCATTATATGCTGATGATTGCACTTCTAATCAGAGAAGAGTTTCCTTTGCTCGGGTGTTAGTGGAGTTGGACGTCACTAAGGCTCTTCCTGAGAAAATGGCTATTGAAACTGCTACAGGAGATATTTTTCAGCAATCTGTGGAATATGAATGGTTGCCCCCATATTGTAAGAAATGCTTTCAGATTGGACATTGTTGTGAAGATAGAATGCAAGAGACAAGAATGGGAAATGGTTGGGTTGTGAAAAAATGGGTTCCTAAGAAGAAACCACTTCCGGATACGCCTAGGCAAGAGACCCAACCACAACTTCAAAATCTTACCCCTGATAATGTGATTGTTCCCATAAATAGTGATGAAGAAGAAGGTTGGCAGCCCATTAATAGGAAGCAAGAGTCTAAGCTTCCAGGGAATCAGAAAGGGAAGAAGAGTACAGAGCAATTGTTTAGTTTGGCTGAGTCTGAACAGGAAGGTGATCCTGCTGGGATGGTTGAAGACCCAGGCCCTCATCATCAATGATTCTTTTTACTTGGAATGGTTGGGGTCTAAATGATCCCCTGAAAGTGAAAGATATTAGGAAGTATATTGAAAGGACTAGTGTGACAATGGTGGGTTTATTAGAGTTTAGATCGCCACTTTTTTTTCGGGAAATCGACCGGAAAAAACATCCAAACTTTCTTCTTCTTGCGGTAAGATGCAACCTTTTCCTTTACCTCAATTCCCTTCTTAGCCTCAACAGCTAAAACATCCCTTTCTGCAGCTCCTGGAACAGCCGAAGAATCTGGAGTTTATGATTCCAATTCTTTCTGGCTGGCATAAGAACCTGTCGGAGTCCTTGTAGATGGCAAGGAATCAGCTATGGAATTTCCTCTTGTTGGACGTAGGAAATCTTTGACTTGATGCCTCCCCTTCCTACTACTCGCGCTAAACCATCTCCCGGTAGAGAAAGTCCTACTATAAGTCTTGAATTGACTACTCTAAACCTGTTCGTGGAATTACTTTCATTTTAAGTTCAATCTGGCCCTCCCTTCTACGTGAGATTTTCTTGCCCTAGTTTCGTAAGCCCTCTCACATTCGTTCGAGCTGCTTCGCTCCTTGTCAAGGCTTCATGCCCAGAATCCGATAGTGGAACTGGAATAGAATTGGAAGTTTCCGGACCCTGTATTTCCATCATCCGATACTATGACTTCTCCTAGTGGTTTTA
>NC_080057.1:17794815-17797768 GCF_026212465.1 Amaranthus tricolor
TCAGAGGCTAATGTCTGCCTATAAACTCATTTTAATACTTTTAGGTATCATAGACCTTGGGCACCTCAAACTCTTCTTTTCTCAGGCAGAATTCTTAGGCACCCATCAGGTCCTCTACACCAGCTTCTCTCCTTTCGCAGTCGAACCAGTAAACTTCCTCAGAATGGTGTGACAGTTTGTCTTCCTCGAAGCCCGCCCTCTTTCAAATACCTTTCTTTTTCACTTTTTCCTACCCCGCTCACCTCAGGCTTAAAAAAACGCCTTTTCGTTGTCACCCCTTACCTAGGGCCAGTTTTCTAGCGATATTTCTAGCTTGACTTAAGGCTTCGAAGCCCCTCTCCTCTCTCTGTAACTAGAGAGGTAGGCAACCCTGAGTTTAGAGCCACCTCGATTCGGGATGTCGGAACACCAACCGGATCGGAAACTGAAAAGCTTAGCAACAGCAGGAAGAGAGCTTCAAGAATTCCTCAAAGGTTTTGTGATATTCCTCTCTTATTTAACATTACAACCCAGTAGGTAATATATACCCACAAACTATGCTAATACAGCAAAAGAAGAAGACATAAACCATGACAAAACATCAAAGGAATAATACATCCATGCTAAAACAACAAAGGAATAAAAGGCAAAGAGAGAGAGAAATATTAGCTGCCGTAGGAAAAGAAATAGAAAACAGGGGACCTTCAACACTCCCCCTCAAGGCGAGTGAGAATGATTAACAGGAGCACTCAGCTTGGATGATAAGTAGTGATGTTGAGCCACTGGTAATGGCTTGGTAAGTATATCAGCAAGCGGATGAAACGTATTCAGTGTAAATCTCCCCTGCATTGACCTTGTCTCTGACAAAGTGGCAATCAATCTCCACATGCTTAGTCTTCTCATGATGTACTGGATTAACAGCAATTGAGAGTACTTCTTGCTACTTCATCGCCTTATCCTCCGTCAAAACCATCAGCTATTGGCCGGAGAAGCTCTTGTTTTTCTTTCAGGAGTTGGTTGGTGGCATGGACACCTAGCCTTTTTTAGAGTCTTTTTAGTATTTGTTTATTTGCTGGCACAGGTAGTAGAGGCATTATCAGTAGCAGATGTAGAATCTGAAATGTGGGATTCCCGGTTGATTGGATGCTTCCGTTAGAGCTTCTTCCCATCCTGTCATTTAAGGGCACCTAGCTTACAATCACTAGTGAAAGAGTGCCAATTTGACCCAACTAGCGAATCTGTTTACAACCATTCAATATTTAGAATTTCCGTGAATACCGCCCGAAAGCAGTCATTTGTCGGCCTTGATAGCACAAGCACGATCCAGTCAGCGAGGGGTCGAATCAAAACCTTTCTTTTCTACGCTTTCTTCTATTACGAAATGGAGAGTTAAGTTATAGTCCTGCTACTTTTAAAGCATTTCAAGTAGTAGCATCTCAAGCCAGCATAAAAAGTGTTTCCATCAGATCAGGGCTTTAGGCAAGCTAGCTAGTCAGTGAGCCAGAGAGGGTAGGAGTCACTTGACTTGGAAGAAGAATTCTCCTAAGCTTGGCACTAGGTGATCTATGTGTCAAAGGGCTACTTTTCTTCCTATCCTTTCCCTTGCCTTGCAGCCTATGCATCAATCCCATTCTACCGATGTGTACTTCTTTGGAACAGCTTTCCCGATCCCATCATACTCTTTACCTTTCTTCCCCTTTTTGGTATTTGCTATCTTGTGGTCCGGTCCCTTATTTTTAGGCTGACCACGTGGCTGATTCCTCTTGCGACGTCTGTTGGGAGGTAGCATCCAATAGATCTATCTACTAGGCCTTTCGTCGTGGAAGCAAATGGAAAAGCAAAAGCGGAAACAGCTAGATCAACTGCCGAATCAGTCGAACTCGAAGCCTTCGCTCCTATGTCAATGGTTGGGATAGCTGGCTTACCTTCTTAGTTAGGACATTCAAGCTTCCAGTCTAATGACTGGACACGACCAACCCCGACTCTCTAAGCCCTCGTCTTTACAGGAATTGTCGCAGCTGAGCGTAGATGACTTCCCGCAGATTGGGCTACTTCTATTTATCAATATAGAAAGAAGATCCTACTTTCCCATCAAGACTAAAAGCGAAAAAGAACCTCTCATCTTGGGATGAGACCCTGGAAGCTTTGGCCCGGCATACTACTATCATATCAGGGATGAAAGGTGATCATTTCTTGTTCTTAGCAGCTATGGCTATTCATTTGAGTATTCAGGTAATGAATAGTCAATGAGCGAAGGGCGCAGTTACCACAGCTATGAGTTCAAGCGGCTACCCTATAGTAGCAGTTAATTGAGGCTCGACAGACCTGGGCTAAGGAGATGATCTGGGTAAACCCCCTTTTTGGTGAGGTAAGGCACCTCCCACTTTCTGCTAGAGCAAAAATGAAAGAAATCGTGTATGTAATCCGCCCTCAAAGAGAGCTCAGCTCAAGAGGACTACATTCAACAGAAGAACGAATGAAAAAGGAATTCCTACAGGGAAAGGCAAATTGAAGGCTTTGGGACAACATATTATAATAGACAAACAAAGAAAGACAGAGATAGGGTGCATCGAAGAAGATGACTGGTGATTCTTCACTTCTTTCTTTTGCTTGGTTTTGAAAGACACACCGCCGTCAACTGGCGTATCCCGACGAGACTTTGAAAGCGTCCTGCTGTCGCATTCTTCCTTTGCGCTGTGCTCTCTTTCGCTTAGCTAGCTAGCAAGCTCTATACCCGAACATCTTCTGACTTATACTCTTGAGTTTCATTTCTTCTATAGCTTGAAGTCTCATCCAAAGGATGCCCTCTATTGAATATATTGTTCTAGACCCACCCCTCTGACTTGGTGGAAAAAACACTCAAATCTCCGCTTGTTTCGCTAAAATGTGGTTTCAATGGCTGCCCCAAGAGCCGATCTTCTCTAACCCTGGGCCGGATCTACTTCATCGACTGTGTGCTTGCCGCCTAATCCTT
>NC_080057.1:17797868-17825368 GCF_026212465.1 Amaranthus tricolor
CTTTCCTCATTTCGATTTTCCGACATCTTACTGAGTTTCTCCCTCATCTTTTTGCAAAAAGCCGCTCCACGGTAGTAAAGTCTCATCTTGTGTGTTGGCTGAAGTGACAATAGTTACATTGAACCCTCGAATATGTTCGAAGATCTCAAAATGATCTTCTAGTTCCGGGGAGAATTCGCAAAACTCCGTTTCCATCGAGAATTGAATGGAGTTTTCCCGTATTTCCACCAGAGAATCTAAGAGAGACATTACTGTCGAGATTCTGACCAAAAAATGAAACATTCCAGGTCCTCGGAGAGTGCTTTGTCGTGCTAGGTCATTGACATATCCTTTGTCTTTATTTGACCCCAAGAATGGATTGGATCGAAACGACTTTCCTACCGAACCCCTGTGTGTCCGTATCAATTTCTGACCGCACGGAATCTCCATAGCCAATTTTCCATTTTTGATTATGAAATCAGAGGGTGCTGCCTTTGGTACTACTCTTATTTCACACAATCCAGGAACGTCCATAACGTTGGCGTGATTCGGTTTGAGCAACGGATCTTGACGTGAAACATCTTCGTAATGAAAATGGAGGGGAAACATGAGTTGGCTTTTCTTTTTTCGTCTCTACTCTTTTCACTTATATCGAAAAATGAAAAAAGACTTGTAGGATATTGCTAGTTGGTTTTTTCCAACCAAGAAGGGCGCGGGATTCTTTGAAGAAAGAGACTCTTCTTTCTTCTCTTATGATTGATAACAATAGTTGAATGAAAAGAACGCTTCTAAATGCAGCCGTCCCCTTATTTCTTATATGATAGCACTCGCCATGGATGAGACGATTCAAAGAGACATAAGTAATCGACTGCTTCGACTCCTAGACAGAGATATAGGCATACTCGTATACACTCCACTTTGACTCTCACTTGGATAGCGCTAATGGGTAGGCCCATGGTGATACAAGCACAAAAGCAGTCCCTCGCTCTAACACTAGCCTCCATCTCATAGGGGATTGCCCCTTACTGCGAACAAGCCAAGGCTGGAAAGTTAAGGCTGCTAAAGAAAGCGGGACGGCTGGGGAGTGAAGTAGAGACCCAGGAGGAACTGAAATCACTCAGTAAGGAATAAAAATTCGCCCTTGCTTCGGGGCCGGAGCTAGAAGAAAGGGTAGGTTTAATCTGAAAAGTACTCTTTTAAGTTCATTGCGTTTCGTAAAAAAAAATGTCTATTCGGATCAGGAACAATCGAAAAAAGCCAGACTAGAAGGGTATCCCTTTGAATCCTGAATATGGTGATACCTCCCATTGTACCAACCTACATATGTATTTCTTCCATCACAATTGGTACTATTTGCATTTCCATTTTTTTGATGAAAAATCCGAAAGAAAAGAAGGATCCTCCCGCTGGGAATTAGATCCTACTCTTTTTCTCCCCTCTTCACAGAAGATGGAGAGATGAATTGATCGCTTGCAGCGCCTAGGTCGGGACTGACGGGGCTCGAACCCGCAGCTTCCGCCTTGACAGGGCGGTGCTCTAACCGATTGAACTACAATCCCAGGAAAATAAGGTCTATAGCCTAAAAATTCTTCTTTTTTTTTCATTCTATTTATTAGAACCATTTAGTTTCGCCGTGTTGTAACAGAAAGACGAATGATATACTCTTTTTTATTATATATATAATATAGAATTCCAGTATACTCATAGTAAAGTAGGCTAATTCATGAATTGAATCAAATACAAATAGGCCTTTTCTTTTTTAAAAGCGGTAGAGTCGCACTCTTTAAAGGCCCTAAGAAAGAGGCTTAAGTGATCACTTCAAATCAAATCCGAGAAAAGGCTTCCACGAAACTCCTGTCTTAGTCTTCATTAAAAATTTTTTATGTTCTGGGACATAGATATTCAAGATATCCTATTATGAATCGCTAAAGTCTTCCTCCTTCTCCATTGTTCCAATCAGATCCGAAAAATGAGAAATCAATCAAAAGTCAGTGGACCTGAATTGAATCATGACTATATAAGCTATTCTTATATTAAGATTCAATATAGATGAAATCGTAGAAGCGGGCCTTTTCTTTCCTTGGACCACGTAAGAATTCGTCGTCCGGTTGAATCTTCTTGTTCCTGGATGCTCCATCAAAATCCATCGCTATTCCTTTCCTTCACTGAGAAAGGTTCATTCCAAGTCACAAGAGCAATCTTTCTTTTTTTTAATGAATTTTTCTTGTCGTTATGGTAATGCAATGCAAGAGGCCGGAAATCCGGTTGTTTCTGATGATGAAAAGGGCTTTTATGTTATATTACATTTTGGAAAACCCCTAAAAGTAGGTAATGTTAGAAGACGGCTGTCGGTATCTGATGGTCAGATACCTACGGTCGGTATATCTTTGAAAGCTCAGACGGGGAGAAAAAATGGATTCCTCGAAGGCTACTTAAGGAACTTTAATGCCAACCAGAAGGTAGTTTACTTGCTTACTTGTTAGAGTAAGGACTGGAGCTGTTGAATATTGCTCAGTACTACTATAACTTAACAACCAAAAAGCTCTGCGTCGAACTTCAGCCCCTTCGAGTTGGCCACGGGGCAACAGCCTCTGACGCCCCACACCACTGCGACAGGAGGGAGCTTGCCCATCAGACTACTTTGCCAAGAGGTGGCAGGAGGATAGCAAAAGCTGCCCAACCTACTTAAACAACCGTCAGGCTTAGCCCGGTCTGAAGAAAGAAGAAAGTAGGCCCTGTAGAGAAGCGGATAGAAAAGATCGCCTATAGACTCAAGAGACCGGCTCGGTGAAAACTCACCCCGTATTCCATGTAAGTCAGTTGACTTCGATTAGACCAGACCGACCCAGAGAGGAACGTGCCCACGAGGGCACCACCAGATGTTGTAGATGAACCTAACCTACTAAAGAAGAAGTTGAGTATATCATAGCTGACCGTACCATGGGCTAGCCCATAGACCGACTGCACGAATGGAATACTACTTAGTCCAGTAGAAGGGCCAACCTGAGAGCAAGTCAAGCTGGGAACGGGCTGAGACTTACGATTCCGAAGACCAAGTCAGAGACTACTGGACGTCTCGCGGAGCGACTCTCAATGAGGGCGTTGAGACTGTTCGAAAAAATGCTTTTTTGGCTTAATACGCCTTTACTAAAGATCAAAGAGTACGCTTGTACTCTGGCTAATAAGGAAAAGGGCTTTTTTAAATCCAAGGTTGACTCTGATTAGATCCTTAGCGCAAGCGCTAAGTAAGAAAGCTCCCTAAGATATATCATACACTATAGAGTTAAAAAAATATAACTTAGGTCTGTCTCTAGATCAAATATGCTAGAGCGTCTTTATGGGGATATGTTTGATAGGGTATGGCACTTTGTAAAATCCCAGAGTTTTATTACTCTTTGCCTGTATTCAGTTGATGTATCTTCTTTGATTATTGGAGATACCCCTCTATGACTGATTTATCAAACATTTTTTACTTATTATATAACATATTAGTTTCTCTTATTAACAAAACATATTGTAATCTCTTAAAGAAGACGAACGTGGTAAAGACCCCTGAATTAAAAAACAGGAAAAAATCCATAACAAAATATTAAAAGAAAACAAAAATTATGACGAAATTTAGTAATTTTAAAACTAATATGAATAGTCCATATTTTTATTTTATAGGCAATTCAGTTTATATATCGTATGATAACAAATCTAATGAAACAAAAAGGATCATCATTGATTTCTGGAATAAATTCTACCTGGATAATCTTGAAAATAATGATGGCGATGAATCTAAATCTAACAGAGTAATGTATAAAGAAGAAGTATTTAAAATATTGAATGATTTCAAATCAAATGAAACAAAACCATATAATCAGGATAAATTAAGAGAGTTGCAAGAGAAGATTGAAAATCTTACAATGAAGTTTGATGCAAAATCAATTAATAGCACATGCAATCTCATTATGAGTCTAATGATTATACCTGATAAGAAGAATGCTAAGGATTATTTAATGGAAAAATTAAAAAAAGATCAATATCCACAATTAGAATTACTTAATGAGTTAGGGCAATATACACTTGAAGCATTAATTGTTTATGTAATCTGTATTTTATATCGCTCTGATTCATCCATGGTTCGTGTTTCAACTTTAATTGATCACCTGGACAGGCATGTTAAAGCACATGTTTTACTAGTTAATCATAAATATCAAAGTAAAATAGAAAAAGAAGATGAAAAAAATGAGAGTTTATTTAAAAAACACCATATTGGTGTAGCATTAGTTGAATTTTTTGTTGATAGGAATCTAATGGTATTAGAAAATTCTGAGAATAATAATGTACCTATTCAAAAGAAGAAGGGTAAATATTATTTACCTAAAAATCTTTATGCTATCCGTAATTTTGATGTATCATTACTACCAATTAAATTAAATTTACCTATGGTATGTAAACCGTTATCTTGGGGTAGTGCTTTACCATCAGGTTTATACCCTAAATATTTGTCTGACTTAAAAGGTGGTTACTTAAGTGGAATAACTGGTGCAATTAGTCGTTACAATCTGTTAAGCACGGGGGATATCAATCACTACTATATTGATATCAGTAATAGTTATAAGGAAATATGTAGTGTTATGAATAAACTTCAGAATCAGCCCTTCAAAATATCAAAACATATGATATCTTATATAAAAGTAAATAAACAAAAGTTAGTTAACTTCGGTTTACTTATGCCAGAGAATCTCGGTAGAGTTAATTTAAAAAATTTAGGAATTAACCTCAGAGAATCTTATATGAAAAATAATGATATAATGAAAATATATTCTTATGCTGAATTGTTAGAAATTTTACATAAGGATGTTAACCGGGCTCAGTATGAGAGTATGTTATTAAATATAGCTGAAGCTTTTGAGGATTTTCGAAATTATTTTATAGAGCATAGAACAAGAAGCAATGGGTATAAAATCCTTTACTAAAGTGGGATTTGGAACTTTAGGAACAAGTGTAATGGATGTGCAGTTCATAGCCTTACAAAAGACCCCATACTGGAAGAATTTTTGGATGGCTCTAAACACATCATCTTTAATAAAATGCCATGCTGTTTTGAAAAAAACTGAAACCCATCAATTCCAGGAGCTTTATCATCATCAATCCCTCTAAGAGCTTGATTCACCTCTTCCATTGTAACCTCTCTACACAGACTCTGTTGAGCTTCCAGGTTCAAAATAGACCCTCTCCTAATAACATAACAGGTAAATCAATAGAAGGAAGAGAAGAGGCTCTGCTACCTAATAATGATTTATAGAAGTGAAGAATCTCCTGTTGAATGCCAACAGGATCCTCAAGCCTATCACCCTGAGCATTATACAAGAGGTTAATTCTATTTGTATTATACCTAGCTTTCATTGCAGCATGAAAGAAGTGATTATTTGAGTCCCCAAGCTTCAACCATTGAATCCTTGATTTCTGCTTTAGAGCAGACTCCTCAATAAAATTCCATTTTCTCAACAACTCTCCAGCTATCTTCTCATTTTCTTGCAATTGAACACTATCAGGATCTTGCTGTAACTGAAACTTAATTTGTTCCAAATTACTTCTTGCTGTCTCAATCTTCTCATTCAAGTTGTGAAATTCATTTTTATGCAAGCTTTTCATTTTCCCCTTCAAAAGTGTAAGATTTGCCCAAATTGCTCCTAACAGATTGTGAGAACCACTAGGATGCCAAAATTCATGCATAATAGTATGAAAATCAGCATGATGAGCCATGTAGTTGAAGAATTTAAAAGGCTTTCCCACAGTAAGAGGATCATCAGCATATTTCAATAGGAGAGGGGAATGATCAGACAAAGAAGGCATCAAATAATCAACTACTATATGACCTTTATTTAACATCCATGTCACATTTCCAAAAGCACGATCAATTCTACTATGAATTCTTCTGTCAGCATAGCCTCTGCTAGACCAAGAAAAAGAAGGGCCAGTAGATTTCAATTCAGCAAGGTTTAAATCAGTGACCCATTGAGACATATCCTTGATTTCAGCAAGTGAAACAGCTGTTCCATTAGTTCTATCATCAGTATACATGACGGCATTAAAATCACCCAAAATGAACCATTGGTCTAACTGAGAATAACTAGCCAAAGATCTGATCTTCTCCCAAAGCCCAACTCTATGATCAATAGTGTGTAATCCATAACAAAGAGTAATTTGGAAAAAAAAGGAATTAACATCTTTAAGCTCACAATGAATAAGTTGCTCATGTACCTCTAACACCTCTACTTCAATGATTTGAGGATTCCAACCAATCCAGATTCCCCCCTTTGGAGAGCAAGAATAATTATGTTTCCATATCCATTTACTATTAAGTTGCTTAGTGATTTTCTCAAATTGTTGAGCCTTAACTCTAGTTTCCAGAACACCCATGAAACTTATTTTCTTTCTAATCATAAACTTCTTTAACTCTCTAATTTTAATAGGGTCATTACCCCCTCTAATATTCCATGTACAAATAATCATTAGGTAAAATAAGGATTACCTGTATTAGTATCCCCTGGATCATTAGCTACCTCATTATGTGACACAACTTCTTCCTCAACTACTGTAGTTAAATCATTCATCATTGAAACTGGGTTAACAGTAGTGGGGAAATTCACTCTTCTGGCTCTAGTAGTTCTTCTGGGCACCACTCTCCATGCTCCATCATCTTCTGAGGTTACACTCAAAGGGGCTTGAGCTGGAGTAACAACAAGATTTGTAGGTGTAGCTGGATGGGCATTGAGGTTCTGGACAACTCCATTGAGTGGCCTTTTTTGGAATCTGTTCTTTTGGAATTGGGTTTTCCTTTTAAATTTCTTGGCTGGATTATGGCTTGCCTCTGTGTCTTATTCAATTCTCATCAATGGAGTACAAACTATTAGCTTGGAATTGTCAAGGCATATCAAATAAAAAGACTATCTCAATCCTTACTCTATCAAGTAAGCAAGTAAACTACCTTAAAGAGTTAATAGATATTTACAAAATCAATGTAGTGATACTCTTAGAACCTAGGGTAAGCGGTATAACAGCTCTATCAATTATTAAGACTTTAGGAATGGCAAAGTCACATAGAGTTGAAGCTATAGGTTTTTCAGGAGGTATTTGGATTTTATGGCATCACAGCATCAATGTTAAAATCATTCACAACGATTGGCAATTCATTCACATGCATGTAATTTTTCCTGGTAATATAAGCACTCATTTAACTTCTGTATATTGAAGAACCACAAATTATAAGAGTTTTATGGGATAAACTCACTATACTGGCAGCAACAATTTCTGAGCCCTGGATTGCATTGGGAGACTATAATGCTTATACTGAGGTTCTGGATAAATTAGGGGGTAGGGCTTCAAATGGTTGCATGAGATTTAGGAATTGGATCCAGTCCTCAAAACTAATAGATTTAGGTTTCACTGGCTCTAGATTTACATGGTCACGAGGAAGATGTCATGAGAGAATTGATAGGGCATTGGGGAATGAGGGGTTGTTGGATATCTTTGATAGCATCATGGTAAGACACTTACCTAGGTTAGCCTCTGACCACTCCCCTATCCTAGTAAATTTGATCCCTAAAGAAAATGTAAAAAACCAAGGCAGAGCATTTAGATATCTATCAACTTGGGAATGTCATGAGGATTGGAAACCTTGGTTAAAAAATGCTTGGCAAAAAAGTGACCCTTTTGTTGAAGCTCTCACCATCTTACAAGTTAAGACAGAGGATTGGAAACATAACATTTTTGTTGACATATACAAAAGGAAACGAAGGAATTTTGCAAGACTAGAAGGATTGCAAAAACACCTAGCCCTTAGTCCTACAACTAAAATCAGAAAACTTGAATTGAAGCTGAGGGAGGAGCTTGAAAGAACTCTAACACAAGAAGATGTACGCAACCTTAGACTGTAATTTAAACGAGTATAGGATAGTAATATATTACCTTAGTGGGGGTGTTTAAGCAAACTTCTTCTATCATTCTCGGTATCAACTAATTACCTCCTCGTATTACGTATTAGAAATATACGAAAAAGGGTAACCTGATCTCCTCACTGGGGTTCTTTGCATTGGACTCGCTCGGTTCGTCTGTTCATTGTAGGAAAGCGTTTATGGAACAAGCTCTTTTTAGAGGTGTCCCCCCTGCTTTCTTTCTCTGATTCCCAATATGAGTGAGACCAAGACGGCTGGCTGGAGTGCCAAAAATCAGCTGGTCATGTCATGACTTCTAAATGCAATTCTTCCTCCAATTTATACCAGTCTTCTATTTAAGACATCGGCTAAATAGGTATGGTCTAGAGGAGCGAAAGCCACTCGACCAACGGGAGAGGAGCTAGAAGAAGTCCTAACTCTAACTACCGACTAAATAAGAGGAAGATAGGATTCTCTCGATCTATCTAATGCAACAAGTCTCCTCCTACTATTAGGATAGGAAAATCCGTTTTTAGGGTAAATGATTAAGTCTATTCCTTACTGCTTTTGACATGGGTTCATTCCTATCCAGCGGCAGAAGACGAAGCAGCTCGCTACTCGACTTTATCTTCTAACGGGGTTGCCAAGCCCCTTACTGTCTTGAACCCGAGTGAAGCATTCCACCTCAGAATGGATTCTTAGTGTGGACGATTTTGAAGATATAATAGGAGGACATGTATGGATAGGTTCCATTTGTATACTTGGTGGAATCTGGCATATCTTAACTAAACCTTTTGCATGGGCCCTACTGGGCAACAAAAAAGAGGATATCAGTTTCCATTTGGGAAAGAGTCGACTTTTTCTTATAGAGAAAGCGTGTTATAGAAGCGCGTATGCCGGAAACTCTATTATTATTTATATATTTATAACAAAGCCTATTTCTTTGAAGAAAATGGTTTACCAGCATTGATCTTAATCAGTCTGCTTTGCCGAAATTCGTCAATGAATTCCGCGTTTTCATATTCAGAATACTCTACTGAAGAATAGGCAAGAATCAACCTCTTCCGAGCGAGGTTTTGATAGATCGCAGAATCCGAAAAGCAGCTTCTAAGTGAGATGATCTCGGCTTGTCCATAAAAATAGGCTGATCACTTCCCCCTATGTTGTAAGTGTAAACAATGTCAGCGATAATTAGTCAAGTTGAAATAAGGGCAACTTTTTTTTAAAGCCAAGGCAAGAATGCCACGAATGGTGTTTAGCAACCCGGGGCAAATCTTTCTTCTATCTCTAAAGGGGTTCGACTCAATATTCTTGAAGGAATCCTTTAGCTACTAATGACGCTTTGTATCTTTCTACTGAGCTATCTGTTTTATGCTTGATCTTGTAAATTCACTTGCAGCCAATGGCTTCTTTCTCTGCAGGCAATGAGACTCAGTTTTCTTCTTTTTTTCTTGCATAGTCTTTCTTCAGCAAGAATGATTGGAAGCTTCAGCAAAGAATTCAGGTTCATGAGAAGATTGAACTGACATGAGGTAAGCTCGATGTTTTAGAGAAAACGATTCATAAAATAAGAAAAAAAACCTTCAACGGGATAAGAAACTTGAGAAGATTAACGAACCTGAGAGAAGGATCCAGAATCTAATCTAAGGAAGCGACTGGAAGGAAAGCAACTGGGCTAGACTGCTGATCTTCTAGAGTAGTCTGACTTTTGGAAAGAGACTGTAATCGTCGCCGAGAAGAAAGATGCTGTTCCGGATGACTGGAAGCCTCTGAGGTCAGCTGAACAGGCTGACAATCGGCGGAAGATGCTGGCCTGAAGAGTGAGGCTGATCCATAACATCAACTGCAGAAGAATGAAGTTCGAGTTGATGAACAGGAGAAGGCCATAATACATCTCCATCACTATTCTCCTCCAGGGCTTCTTAATTAAGAAAAGGAAAATATGAGGTGACCTCATTAAAGAGAACATTCAAGGATACATCGAGTCTCTTGGATTTCACGTCATAGCATCTATCTATATTCGGACTGAGCATATCCAAAAAAGACACAAGTGCTTGCCTTGAGGACAATTTATCTCTTAACTGCGCAAGAATATAAACAAAACAACAAAAAAGGTGCATCCAAACACTCGCAAATGCCTATAGGATGGTGCTGCCCCAGTAAGAAGTTCGTGAGGTGCCGCTGTAGCTTCTTTCCTCTCTCTTCTCCCCCCCCCAAAAAAAGTAAAAAGGAGAGAGATGTCCCGTCCTTTCTTTATGCATATTCATATACATAGCCAGACACAAAGGTGTACAATCCGGTAAAAATCCGCGGTTCTTTAAGTGAATGAACTCTAGGTTTTCTTACTTGCTTTAGTGGCTGCCAAAGGCCAACCGAGAGGGGAGAACGAATGGCTCAGGAATCGACCGGTTCCGAGCAGATTCGTGGAATTATTGTAGGAGAATTTGATTCTCGTAGAATAAGAGGAGCCTTCTTAGGAAATGACTTAACTTAAAAGAAGGATTCCGCTGCTGCAAGGCGAGAGAGCAACTTGTCTGGTCTTGCGGTGCACTCACTCCCGTTACAAGAATGAGATGAAGCTTTTTCTCGACTCGAGACCAATACCCCTTACAACTCGCACCAATAGCGGCACTGAGCGGCCGGAGATTGATTGAAAAGACAGCCCGCCTCTTTAGGATTGTGAGAAAGAGCACACACACGGGACCTGACCTACTAATCATCATCTCATCTAGCGCGAAGCAAAAAGAAAGGTCCCCCTTCCCGGCCCCCTAGCCACCTACCTACTCGTGCTCGTAGCTCGATCGGAGGTCAAGAGGGTGGTCCGGCGGAAAAACATAAGTCGTCCGTATCAAGTGATACGTGAATTGCTCAGTAGTGCTTCGCCACTACCGTAGCTGGCGGAAATAGCTTAATGGTAGAGCATAGCCTTGCCAAGGCTAAGGTTGAGGGTTCAAGTCCCTCCTTCCGCTCCGGGCTTCGTCGTTTAGTGGTAAGGAGTGGAGTAGGCGGCGAGTAGAGTGCATAAGTTTTAGAGTTAGAGAGAGGCAATGAAATTGAAGTGGGATGTGGAATGTGATTGGTGATGGATGGTGGTTCTTAAATAGGTTCGGGATCATCTCGCATCTGGATCTGCCGTTTTTTCGGGAGGGGAACAAGAGAATGAGGTTTGTTTTCATTTTGAAAGAAATGCTTTTCTATGATCGACACGAGTTTTAGACAGCGTCTTGAACTCTGGGACCGCACTCGGTATGTCGGCCTCAAGTTCCTCGGCGAGGCAACTACTAATCCTTCTTCTCTTCCTTCTCGCCTTTCTTCTAAAAAAGTCTTTTTTTTCCTTACTCTATCAAGTAAGTAAGTAAACTACCTTACTTGTTCCAAGTAAGTGAATTGGCATTACCTTACTCTAAAGAGTCAGTAAATTTCATTGCCTTCGCCTTCGGCGATTACCGGCTGGAAAGGCTTGGCTCAACATTGGATTTCTTTGAAAAGAACCAAGGATGGCGTTCATTCAATCAAATCTTTTATGCTAACTCAAACTAATTACTGTCTTTGGAAAGAGTTGTTCCCCGCATTCTTTCCTTTCTACTGGTTTTTGAAAGCTAAAAAGATCCTCTTCCCCCATATTTTTTATCCTTCTCGCATCGGTTCTGCATCAGATGATGAGCCCATGCGAAAACTTTCTCTTTGACGATAGGTAGGCTATTAGATTGAGTCGAAAGCCTGCCAAGGCATAAAGGGGTTCCGATTTGAGCGAGAGCCCGAACGGGGGACGCGAGAACATCTTGATCGAAAGCTCCACTGTTCTGAATCGTGAAAAAGACTTTTCCAAATTCGATCAAATCGATCGAGAATCTCATCATCTGTTAGGTGGGCTGACCGACCGACCGAGTTGGGCTAAGCGTCCATGTCACAGAACCTTTCTCTAGCCAAAAAGAAATCCCATTTTTGATCGAATCGGAAAAATTAATTGGCAAATGAAAAATCTACCGTTTTAACACTCATAAAAACCCTAGAAAAAAAAAGTAACTAAGACAAGAGCTAAGTAAGCAAGCAAGAAGGAGAGGCTAGAAAAGGCAAGGGGCTCTCCATCTCTAGGAGGATTGTGTCCACGATCTGGTAATCTAAGCTTTGCTTCTTCTGGTCGGCTCGTATTAGCCTGTGCTTTATTACAGCTATCGCTATCTCGTTCTTTTAGTCTTTTTAACGGTACTTGAATCTTAAGTCGCGGTCATGTCTTGCCCTCCTCTAGTATAGTGACCGCTTTCATCTTTTCCCCTAATTTTTTCATTTCCAGGCTCAAGTGCCTCTTCATCCATCTTAATTCCAAAGGCGAGCATCTCCTGACTTACACTGCTATGGGTTAGAGTCAATAGTTCTTAACCAACTCTTTCTCGCCGAGCTTTCAAAAGTTTTAAGAGAGAATAGGGAGTAAGGCAATGCAATTGTAGAAATTGGGCTCGGACTTTCTTTCTTCTCCTGCGGAGCTCTGAGAAAGTCACCGGTGGCAGGTTAGGACAGTTCTCTTGCTGCTGATTTGGCCCTGCGCGGATTCAGGAGCTTCTTCTTTAGTCTAGGTTATGAAAAAAAAAGAAAGGTAGTTTACTTACTTAGTGCTTGCATTAGTCTAGAAGGGGTGGACGAGAACAAGAAGCGTTCGCCAACTTTGATAGACATAGCATTGCAAGCAAATAGAGCAGGGAGCTTACTCTTTCTTTCTATTAGAGTCGCGAGCTTGTTGTAGTCGGTCCTAAAGGGAGAATCTTGCTACTTACTTGCTATATCCCCGCGTCCTTGCACGGCTCGAATTTCTTCGGGAAATCCCTTTCCCCGTTCTATCGTCCAAAACAGGCCGTATATGGAGTATAGCCAAGTGGTAAGGCATCGGTTTTTGGTACCGGCATGCAAAGGTTCGAATCCTTTTACTCCAGATTATGAACACCCGATCGGATCTGTCAAGAACGAGCTAGCTGACGACTACAGGGGAAGCTTTTCCCAAGCCAGAAGTTTGACTTTTTCTACTTTCTTTGCTAAGAGAAGAGAGAGAAAGGAAAGACAGATGGCAGAAAGCAATCCTTCCAACCAGCCAACCCGCGGAGTTGAACACAATACTAACTTCGGCAAGGAAAGAAATCTACCCCTTATTGTTAGCCTTCCCAGATAATGGAGAAGAAGCTTAAAATGGCTTAGGCTTTATCACATGCTTTCAAACAGGCTTGAGAAAGAAAAAACTGCCTTATTGCTAGTATGGATTATAACTACTATTACATATTAAAGGGGAATAAAGAACGAAATCTTCTCTATAGCCCGATAAGAACAGTTACGCCTTTTCCTAAAGCCTTTACTAACTAACTAAAACACCAGGACTTAGTCTAGCTACCACGGAAAGCATAGTAAGAAGGGCTGAAAGGCCATGTCATATTCCTCGGGAATGATATAAAGATCCTGTTGTGGAAATTTCCAACTGGATGAATCTTTTGATTCAAAAGACTTGAGTGTTCCAATGAGCCCGTAGGCAAGGGCCTTACTATTTTCACGTATGACATGAGGTTGTCTACCCCACTAGTATTTGAACTGGAATGCCAGGCGGAGGAGTGTAACTGCCTTATCGCGCTATCCTACTTGTATGTGAAAAGCATTTCGTACTCGTAACTGATTCCCTCCTAGCGAAAGAGCTATCGTCGAAAGCTTTTCGTTTACACCGGTTCTTCTAGCTCCAATCGAGAAAGGAGAACCTTGAAAAAAGTCTTTCAAAACTTTACATCCATCAGAGCGGCAGGCATGGAAAAGAGCCTTGGGGTGAGACAGACGGAGGCAGCCGCAGCCCTGTGAGATCCTATCGGTCGTTAAGGACCTATTCCCAACCAGTCAAAGACAGACGGGCAGGCTATTTGAGCAGTATTTCCCTGTGTAAACGTGTAAAGTAAAGAAAGAGCGCCTGAATTCATCTTATAGAAAGAAGGCCATCTTGCTTTACTTTTTTTGGTGTTGAGACCCATAGAAGAAAACTTTAACTTTGAAGCCATACTCTTCTCCGGGAACTCATACTCCTGTAAGGCACCAGCTCTTTGCCTTCCTTGCTTGCTTTACCTTCCAGTCGAATAGGTTCTATTAAAGCAAAGGCAAGAGGCGATAGTGGCATCAGTCTTTTCTTTCTATGAGGAAAAGGCCCGGAATGGCCTATTTTGCTAAATGAAAACGTGAGTTTCGGGTCTATTTAGGGATTCATTGATTTGCACCAAGTCTCCGTGATGACCAAAGAAGAGGTACGTAGTAACTCGACTGTAAGGTTATGTAGTATCTTATTAGAATAATAAGGTTCGAAGAGCTTAGTTGCAAGACTAAGGAAGAACATTTGACTTTGACACAGGAGGTGGCGAGTTTGGCTAGGTAACATAATGGAAATGTATCGGACTGCAAATCCTGGAATGACGGTTCGACCCCGTCCTTGGCCTCGGAGAGTAGCGAGCAGCACGGAAATTGAATCAAATAAATCAAATGGCATAGTAGAAGGGGGCTTGACTTTGTTTGTTAAAAATCCACAGACAAGATTCTGGAACTTCCAAACCAAAAAAATACAAGGATGAGAAGGAGCTTTTACGTTACGCTTCAATAGAATGAAATTTGTAAGGGTAGAATAGGCCCCATGGTCGATCGAAGATCCTGTACTACTTGAACTCAAATGAATCTATCTGACTTTCAATCCATCTTTGTCCAGCCAGCTCATAAGAAAATGTTAGACCAATCTCGGAGCTGACACAACCGAATTGGTTAAAGAAAAGGAAACCCCAACAACCAAGTACTCCCGCCTCAAAAAGCGGAAACCGAACAACCACCAGGCTCGTCTGAAGAGGAGGCGGGCGCCCAAAAAGATGAAAATGCAAGGTATGTAGCCGCTTATGCGAAGCTTAAGGGGTAAAAATAAAGTCTTTTTTTTGAACAACCAACCTGACATAGGGCAATGCAATTGCTCGCCCACTTAAAGCAGATGGAGATTCTCGGACAGGGAAAGGTGGCACTCGACATCTATTAAACAACACCAAGAACAAAGTCATACCATGTCCTCGAAAGAACCTAGTGATGATTGCCATGAATGCTGCCCTCGAGGACGTGTAAAAGAAGGTCTTTGCCGATTCCTATCAACACGGTACACCTCTCAGTAGAAGGGCGTGAAAAGGCCGTGGAGACTTTGACCGAATGAATAGGCATGCTATCATGATAGACATTTTTTTTTCAGGAAAAAAATCCAGGATGAACGCTTTTTCAGCTTGATCGGAATCGATTCTATGATTGAATGGCAGAGACTTAGTAGTAGAAACTCGGAGAGACAGACAGAGAGGGGGCTCTATCATACCTGCTAACTCCTAGGATGAGAAGTCAGTCTCTTGCTTTTGGCAGGAAAAGTATCGGTAGAGTGAGTCTACTTAGCGAACTGGAAGGACGCGGAGATCGATTGATCAATATGAATCTCGAGAGTGGATGGTTGACTGCCGCCCCCTTGTCCTGGAGTCTCTCCGGCCGGGGAGGGGCTTGCTATCGTAACCTTTTCCCCGGTGTATGTGAAAAAAGTGACGAACCCATTTTGGTCATAGGTTAGTCCAAAGAACGAGAGTCGGCTTCCTTAATCTAAAGATTAAGTAAGTAAACTACCAACATGCTTCGCACTAAGTAAGTAAACAACCTTAAGTCCGTTGTTCCTCAGTAGCTCAGTGGTAGAGCGGTCGGCTGTTAACCGATTGGTCGTAGGTTCAAATCCTACTTGGGGAGAATTTGAAGTTATCGCCTTTCTGACCTAGCGACCCCCGTCCTTCTACTTCGTTTCTAAACTAGCAGAATCAATCGTGGGACATTCAAAGTGAGAAGTTTCTTCTTGGGTTTTATTCCTCACTCTCGTATAGGCGAACTTGGTTCGTTCAATTCTTAGGGAGAAGAAGGATCCGCTGGGAATGAATGGGCAGACTTAAGTAGTCTCTTCATTAGCCGGAAGGAAGATCTCCACTCATTTCATTCAGTGCCTGCGGTAAGGTAAGGCAAGGCGCGACCCACAACAAAGGAAGGGGGAAAGCTTGCTTGCTGTAGCCCTTTTTTAGTAGGCTAGGCTTAGTAAGCGTAAGCTATTTAAGTAGGCTTGCAGCTTCGCTAGAAGCGACAAAGAGGGGAAGAAGGCCGACGACTACATGAGAGGGAAGCTGTCTACGAAGCCTTGCCCCTTGCTTTACAGAGATTGTTATGAACTGACTAAATGACTAGATTCCCCCGGAACGCTAGCCAAGCTAATAGTCTTAGTTTCTCAATAAGCTTATTGATTGATTCAGCGAACAAATCGCCTCTTTCTTAGAACCTATTGAGGAGGGCCTCAGCCCGGGAAGGGGAGAGTGGCCGAGTGGTTAAAAGCGACAGACTGTAAATCTGTTGAAGTTTTCTACGTAGGTTCGAATCCTACCTCTCCCACTTGTTTGTTGTAGACTTCAGCGAAGAGAAAGAAGGCATTCGTCAGCGGAGGAAGGCCAACCGAGCGAAGCTCTTTCTTTTGGCCGTGCCTTGAAGTTAAATTGTATCGTATGTTAGTTAGAGAGGTTAGCGAACTACTACGATCTATAGATTCTCCATCTATATCCAATCCCAACGAGAATAGAAGCGAGTCGCTTCCGGCTTGGCTTGTAATCGTAGTCTTTTAGCTTATGTAGTGGTCGGCCTTCCTACACGCACGCGCTCGCAAGTACAACTTGCCTTGGTTCGGGACGAAGCCAAGCCGATACATATGATAGGCGAAGGAAAGACCTCCATTTCATAGCGCCTGGAGAACGCAAGTTTGATCGAGGATTGGAGAGGAAGGGTGGAAGAAAGGGCTCGGGATGGATTTAGGAGTCTTTGTGCGAGCCGTATGCGGCGAGAGTCGCACGTACGGTAACGAGGGGGGTTCGCGTCTATACGCGTAGTGTGGTGGTTTGGCCTACCCACCCTATTTGTTCCATGATCTATGGGTCTACAGGAGCTACCCATTTCGATCAATTAGCCAAGATTTTGACCGGATACGAAATCACAGGTGTTGGATCTAGTGGTATTTTTATGGGAATTCTTTTTATCGCTGTAGGATCCCTATTCAAGATCACTGCAGTTCCTTTTCGGGCGGCTGTAGAACGGACGGCCGCCTATAAGTGGTAGGTTAGGGTGGGTGGTACCGCTCAGATTGCGGCCAATCTTCCTAACCGCGCGCGGGCTGGGCTTAGAGCGCGTGAAACTCATCACTACCTCGTAAGGGCGTTGAGACCATAGCATGTTAAACGAAAGCGCCGCTTTCTCTCTAGTGTTGTCACACAGCTGCCCGCCTAGAAGAGCCGCTCGCTCTCTAGTGTTGTCACACAAGATAAGCACGCCGCCCGCCTGCTGGCCGGGCGAATCGAAGTTCTCTTCCGGTCAACTGTCCCCCAGTCAAGTGCAAAAAACACAGTAGAATCACGCAATGCACGCTGCTGGTGTGCTTCCTGCCCGCGAGGAAAGAAAGAAGAGCGACAAGGTTCAGTTCAGATTTTACTGTTTGCAGTATGGGAGCAGATTACCCAAAAAATCCCTGGGAACAATGAAAAAATAGATATCTCGGTATCGAAAACTATAGGAGGCTGTATTGGCGAGATCCAACGGTAAACAGCTGCCTAAAAGAAAAACCGCCTGGAAGTCCGAGGACCTTTAGTACTGTACCCTACCCCCGAACCAGCAGCCTTCGCGCCAAGCAAGACCGCCCTTGTCCCCTTCCTTTCTCCATTCTGCCTTCTTCTTTGCTTTTGCTTTGTTTCAAAGGTTATGTAGTAGCTTATTAGAATAATAAGGAGTCTAAGGCAAAGCTAAAGTGGTTCGTATGCCTACTTTACCCACTTGACGAAAGGGAACGAACTTTGTTTCGTTTCCGGGTTTATGGATTGGATTCAGTCAGCGTCACGACATAATCAAAAGGAAGGAGTGACACTTACCGGCGAACCAAAGGGAATTCCTATTCACTTACTTGAATAAGTAAGGAAAGAAGTAACTATCAAAGAACTCACACGACTGAAGTACCAAAGGTGCGCTCCGCCCGATGACTAAGAAATAGGGTTGGGCTTGAATTGAAGTGATGAGGTCGCAAAGAGGAAAGTAGGGCTCCTATTGACTAAAGGTTGCTTTTTCGGGTTCCTTTAGAATGAAAGTAGCTTACGCTACCTTACTACTTACTTTGTTTTATTCAAAGGGCGAACAGCCCCCCAACTAGTCGTATGGGGGGGTGCTTGTGGTAAGCTGCCTTGGATAGGAAGAATTCCTAAAAAGAAAAAAAAGGCAAAGTCCGGTATTTGACGAAGATCTTCCTTTCTATCAATAGATAGGAATGAGTGTTCGATATAGGGGATAAGATCTATCTGGTCTTTTTCTTTATTTTTTTTCATGGCATAGCTAGGACCCTTCAAATCATGTTTGAGCCTATGTTCAAACCAAACCCACTCCCTATTTGAAGTAAGGCCGGAAGCCCGCCAAGTTCAGATAAGAGAATGCTTTTCTCTAACCATTAAGGGAAAGGCTCGACGAAGGTTGTTTACTTGCTTACTTGAACAAGTAAGGAAGGAAAGGGCTTTCGGAGATCGATATTTTCTTAGTTTTTCATCGAAAACGAAGAAGACCGAGAATGTCAATCTTTCTTTCGAAAGAAGGGAACGCGCTTTTTCGACCGCGGTGGTATGATTTTCGGGCCTTCTCCTCGTTCCGCTCGCTGGCCTATTGGGATAGCAGCCTTTGGGCTTTGCCTGCTCTTTTTTAAAAATTTAATAAAGAATTCCGACTCGGCCCGGGAAAGCGCTGGCAACAACAGAAAGGAAGGGGTCCATGTAGCTGCTGCGTCCGCTCCCTTCTTAGTCAATAGAGCAGCAGGTTCGGCATCTACTACAAAAGATAGAATCCACTTCAGATAACCACGCCTCTCCTAGGCAGCGTGTGGAATGGCCGAGAGCGGACCTTTTTGGATATATAATCCAAGTCGAGAGTGGAGTTACGGGAACAGCCGTCTGATGGAAAACAACTTTCACGTTCGGTTCAGAGAGCACTTTTTTCGTTGAGAATTCTTCGTTCCCTTTCGTGTGAATTCCCTAGCAGCGAATTAAAAACTTTTGGGGCCCTATCTATTCCATCTATCGAGCCCCGAAGAAAACCTACCTCCCCTTCGGACTCAATCTCTTTTTTGACTCTATATATGTGGGCACCGGATATCTATGAGGGTTCACCCACCCCGGTTACAGCATTCTTTTCTATTGCGCCTAAAATATCTATTTCTGCTAATATTTTACGTGTTTTTATTTATGGTTCCTATGGAGCTACATTGCAACAAATCTTCTTTTTCTGCAGCATTGCTTCTATGATCTTAGGAGCACTGGCCGCCATGGCCCAAACGAAAGTAAAAAGACTTCTAGCTCATAGTTCAATTGGACATGTAGGTTATATTCGTACTGGTTTCTCATGTGGAACCATAGAAGGAATTCAATCACTACTAATTGGTCTCTTTATTTATGTATCAATGACGATAGATGCATTCGCTATAGTTTCAGCATTACGGCAAACACGTGTCAAATATATAGCGGATTTGGGCGCTCTAGCCAAAACGAATCCTATTTCGGCTATTACCTTCTCTATTACTATGTTCTCATACGCAGGAATACCCCCGTTAGCCGGCTTTTGTAGTAAATTCTATTTGTTCTTCGCCGCTTTGGGTTGTGGGGCTTACTTCCTAGCCCCAGTGGGAGTAGTGACTAGCGTTATAGGTTGTTGGGCGGCCGGAAGGTTGCCACGAGTAAGTCAGTTTGGGGACCGAAGGCAGTTCCCCGTGCACCGGACACGTAGCTTACCGTATCAGTTGCGACACGGATGGGAATGCATGCTACGAAAGATAGGGTCGAGTCTGATACATCAACCGTCTGTCTACTCAATATCCTTGTACGAGTCCACAATCACTACACGAGATGAACCCTGGGTTGGTGAATTTAAGTTGGCCTTAGGTGTAATAGGACTCTCAGTTACTGCGCACGACCGTATACTGACTGAGGTGCTCCCCGCCGGTTGTTGGAACGACGCGAGCCGGGCCGGGCCTCAATTCAGAAAGATAAAGGGCCCAAAAGTCTTAATAAATAGGGGTTTCCAAATTCCCCATCTCATTGAGGGCGGAAAACGAATCGACATCTCGATGTGATACAGCCTTTTTATATTTTAGTTGGGAAAGAACGGCGAAGTCCATCCAACCCGTCCAATGAAGAATAAGAAGAGAGCAAAGCGCATGCGGAACGGACACAGAAAAAAAGAAGTGTGGAAGAGAAGCAGCCGAGCTCATTCCCTTCGCTTCCTGGGCCCAAAGCGGTGCAGTCTTTCCGTAAGCTTCGCTTAAGCGACTTCATACCTGGCCAAATCAAGGATTTGGGGCTTCTCTTGCTACGTTACTTAAAAAATTTCTTTTTTTTTTAATCTATATGAATAGAAAGATAGATCTATCCGTCTATCCTATCCGATTTATATTTTGATATCTAAAAAAGAATAGATTTCATTCAACGTTTGATTCAAAGAACTGCGCTTAGCCCCCCCGCTCATGAAACGGCTTTGCTGCAATGTGGATGGCAGAGGGTCCGTAGTACCCGAAGCACTGGAGTGATCCAGTAGAGGGGAAGGGGCTTAGAAGTGCCTACTACTACACCACACTACACTTGGCTCTACACATTTACAGAGCTAACCCCTGTCCAGTGCCTGGCAGAGCTAAGGTAGCTTGCTTCTACTCTTTATCCCTATCTTCGCCCAGGCCCAGGCTAACGGGGCCTTGCTTTTTCAGGGGGGAGAGTGGAGCCTCGAGAAGGACTGTTGAGAGGAAGATCCTTGGCCCTTCTTCATTCTCTACAAGGTTCAAACCCTTTCTTCAACATAGGTGACAACGAGCAAGGCAGGGATGGAAGAGATCAAACACGGGAATAAGAAGTCACTCTTGTGACCTTTTTGATCATTTTGATAGGGGGGTAGCGAAAGTGGACAAAAGAGACTCGCATTTCCCAGTCGAAAAGAGGGGTTCCCTTTTCGTCTCGAATTTTTCATCGAACAAATAAGGGAAAAGAATCATATTGAAAACGCTCCTAACCCAAGCCTTCCTTACTTGTTCAAGTAAGCAAGTAAACAACCTTCGTAGAGCCGTGTATTGTAAGTGATCCGAACCTGCCCGGAGTGAGCCTCCCATAGAGGCAAGTGAGGTTGGTGAGCCGTATGATGGGAAACTATCTCCTGCGGTTCGGAGAGGACTCAGCTGTTAGTTAGTACCCTCTTGGTTTCGGAGTGGACCCTTTCACTCTATTTTATTATATACGTTTAGTGAAAAGAATGTTTTTTGATACACCTAGGACATGGATTCTATATGAACCAATGGATCGTGACAAGTCGTTACTACTAGCAATGACTTCCTCTTTCATTACTTCATCCTTTCCATATCCTTCTCCCTTGTTCTCAGTTACTCATCAAATGGCACTCAGTTTATATCTTTAAGTTCGATAACAATCATTGACAAGGTTCAAAGAAAGGGTGGGCAATTTCTATTGATATTGATAAAGAATCGATTCCAAACCACAATGCTAGCAGATGGTGGGCCTCGTTCGTTCAATCAAGCAGCATTTTTCTTTTTCTTAACTTATTATGGTAGTTGACTTACTTACTTGATAGAGTGAGGAGAGGCTCTGAAAGACCTCGAACGAATGTGAGAGGAAAGGAATTGGACTTGGCATCCATGCCCTTTTGAGGCTACTAGTTAAGAGACAAGGCCAATATAGATGAAATCTAAGGGACCACTCCATTCAGTTCTACTCCTATGCATGCTTCTGCGGGCAGGTGAGATGTAATTGAAGGGCTACTAATCAGTCTTTTAAGTGCTACCATGATTTTGAGTTCAAAAACTAATGTACCTGGGCGAGAACAAGAACTTTTTTTTCTCCTACTAGTAAAAGACTTTCCCGTAGGGGAATTCCTCTAATAGCCTGCGCTACAGCAATCCAATTCCCAATCAGAATGCTTTTCTTTTAGAATTCCCTCACTTCTGCACACCAAAGCCCTTTCTCCGGAAGCCTCTTCTGTGGCGGATACACATGACTCTACTAGTAGCTTCCTTTAGAAAGCTAACGAAGAATGGAACTATGACCGTGGGAATTTTTTTTTTAATCAAGAAAGTACCACGCCTCTGAGCCCTCTTGCCCACTAGTAACTCTGTTCACGGTTAGCTGGGAAGGAATGTGAACCAATTGTTGACAGAGATGATTTGATTAGCTTTGGAAGGTAGGCTTTCAGATAGTAATTTTTGTTTAGTGATGGTCTTGTTCAAATGCTTTCTTTCCTCCCGAGGGTTCGGGTCAGGAGCGGTCCTAATAGGGATAGGCGCATTTCCACTGTTAATGTTAACAAAAGCGCTAATCTCTTATAAGCCCCTCGCCTGCGGGAAAGAGACCTCCTTACTTGACTACCACCGACTGGCTTGCCCGAAATACCAGGACTGATACCGACAGAATGCTTTCAACCGCTTTGCTACTGGTTCGCTTGGAATGAACCCTTACTGCGCTGCTCCCCTTCTATAGATTGGAGTAGTCCGGGAGAATCCCCTGTCACTTTGGTACCCCTTGGCTGTAACTTGTACTTATTACATTTTTATGCAATTTACTTTTTTTCTGTTTTTCTGAATTCTGTTGTTGTGTTTAAGTCCTTTTCAGCGAGGCAAAGTTGAATCCATTTTAGGAAAAAAATCCCTTGCTTCCCTACAAGCTTGATTAGAAGTTAGATTGAGGTCGTGGTTCAATTAATTAAACATCTGAGGTCGCCCAATCTCAATTCAAGGGAATTTTGTCCTTAGTCTTGCATATAATCCAGTACACTCGAGTCCACATTCGATTAATGATAAGAATCTTAGATGAAGTGTTTAAAGGAAGTAGCTTGGAATGCGGCTAGCTCAGCCAAGAAGAGGACTAGATTCGAGCCGCGAGGTTTTAGTTCTTACTTTCACCTTCCTTTTTTTAAGGTAGTTGACTTGCTTACTTGATAGAGTAAGGAAGAAATAGATCAAGCTCATAATAATATTCATGATGACAAAGCCCCTGGAGTTGATGGTTTCAATGCTTTTTTTTACAAGAAAGTATGGCACATCATCAAAGGTGAGGTTTATGAGGCCATTTTGGATTTCTTTGATGGTAATCAGTTTCATAATGCCATTAACTGTACTGCTGTCACTATTATTCCTAAAATAAAAAATGCAACTTATGTTAAAGACTATAGGCCTATAGCTTGCTGCACTGTTCTTTACAAAATAATCTAAAAAATTCTGACCTCTAGATTGCAGAAAGTTATTCCTAGTATTATTGATCAATCCTAGGCTGGTTTTCTTCCTGAAAGACAGTTGATGGACAATGTTTTACTTGCTTCTGAACTGATTAAGGGTTACAATAGAGCTTATAATAGTCCTAGGTGCATGGTAAAAGTGGACATTAGGAAAGCTTATGATTCTTTGAAGTGGAGTTTTCTTCAAAAGGTGATGGAGGAATTGGGGTTTCCTAATCAATATATTCAGTGGGTAATGGTTTGTGTTCGGACTCTTTCATTCTCAATATTGGTTAATGGCTATCCCACACCCCCATTTGCTGCTGCTAAGGGATTAAGGCAAGGTAGTTTACAGCCTTATCTCTTTGCAATAGGGATGGAGTATTTGACTAGAAGACTTGCTGGTTTGGCTAACAAGAAAAATTTCAAGTACCATCCAAAGTGTCAAAGATTGAAGATCACCCAACTAATCTTTGCTGATGATTTTTTGATGTTTGCTAGAGGTGATGTTCACTCTGTTTTGCTTCTTACCTCTGAGTTTGCCAGTTTCTCTGAAGCCTCTGGGTTGCATGCAAATCCAGAGAAGAGTTGTATTTACTTTTCTGGAGTTACAGATGATGTTCAGAGTCTTATTCTGAAGGAGACAGGCATGACTAAAGGGGATCCTCCTTTTAGATATTTAGGTGTGCCTCTTTCTTCCAGAAAGCTCAATTATAGCCAATGTAGGCCTTTAGTTGAGAAGATTACTGCTAGAATTCATCATTGGTCAGTTAAATCCCTTTCCTATGCTGGTAGATTTCAATTGTTGCAGAGTGTGATTGGTGGTATGATGAATTTTTGGGCTCAGCTGTTCTGCTTGCCTAAAAAGTGGATTAAGCAAGTGCTTCGTATATGCAGGATCTATCTTTGGACAGGGAAAGAGACTCCCTCAAGGAAGGCTTCTCTTGCTTGGGAGCAAGTGTGTTTACCCAAGGTTTGTGGAGGTTTGAATCTGAGGAATATGAGAATTTGGAATCAAGCTGCGTTGTTGAAGCTGTTATGGGCAATCTCTGTCAAAAAGGATAGACTTTGGATCCAATGGGTGCATTCTTATTTTATTATATTAAAAAAAATTCTGTTTGGTATTGTTCGATTTCTTCGAGTATGTCATGGATGCTTAGGAAAATCTTGGATGGCAGACACATGGTGCAGCAGTGGCAAGGATGGCAAAGTGTGACTGAAAATGGAGCATTCTCTATCAAAAAAGCTTATATGAAGCTTTTGGGTACTCATTCAAAGGTTAGTTGGAGGGGGTTAGTGTGTAATAATTTAGCTAGCCCTAAAAGTGTCTTTATTCTATGGCTCATGGTGCAAAACAGGCTTGCTACAAGGGACAGATTGCTTAGCTGGAAGATCCAATGCTCCGCTGCTTGTGGGTTATGTGATTCTGCAGATGAATCAGTGGAACACCTTTTCTATCAGTGCAGTTATATCCAAGCAGTAAGGTTGCAGGTATTTGGTATGTTTGGCTTGGGTGTTCTACCCCCTGGTTCTTGGACAGAGGTTATTCAGTTCTTCTCCAAAATCACTAAGAAAAAAATCTTTTGTTTTGGTTCGACCCGTAGTCCCATATGAAATAACGGACGGTATCAATTTAACAACACTTTTCCCTCAGTATTTGTTGCAGGAAAGGGATAATGTGCAACTTCGAGTTGTCAATTATATCCTTTATGGAAATGACAAAGCCACTCGATAAATTTCTGACACAAGTATTCAATTAGTACGTACTTGTTTAGTATTGAATTGGAATCAAAATAAAAAAAGTTCTTCTATTGAAGAGGCCCGTGCTTCTTTTGTTGAAGTAAAAACAAACGGTATGATTCGAGATTTTCTAAGGATCCATTTAGTGAAATCCCATATTTCGTATATCGGGAAACGAGATGATCCATTATCAGAAAAAAATGAGGGATCAAATCATACCAATATGAATCCATTTTATTCCATTTATTCAAAGACAAAACTTCAACAATCATTTAACCAAAATCAAGGAACTGTTCGTACGTTGTTGGGTATAAACAAAGAATCTCAATTTTGTATAATTTTGTCATCATCCAAATGTTTTCGAATAGGTCCATTCCCATCCAAAGGTGTAAAATCTCACAAAGAATCAATTCAAAAAGATTCCCTAAGTTTAATTAGGAATTCGTTTGGTTCTTTAGGGACAGCCCTTCCAATTTCTCATTTTTTTTCATTTTACCATTTAATAACTCATAATCAGATCTCGGTAATTAATTATTTGCAACTTGACAATTTAAAACAAACCTTTCAACTAATTAAATTTCCGTATTATTTAATGGATGAAAATGGAAAAATTTATAATCCCGATCCATGCAGTAACATCATTTTGAATCCATTGAAATTGAATTGGTATTTTCTTCATTATAATTTTTGTGAAGAGACATCCAAAAAAATTTATCTTGGACAATTTGTTTGTGAAAATGTATGTATGACCAAAAATGGACCATACTTAAAATCGGGTCAAGTTATAATTGTTCAATTTGACTCCGTAGTAATAAGATTGGCTAAGCCCTATTTGGCTACTCCGGGAGCAACAGTTCATGGTCATTATGGATCAATCGTTTATGAGGGGGATACATTAGTTACATTTATATATGAAAAATCGAGGTCTGGTGACATAACGCAAGGTCTTCCAAAGGTGGAACAAGTTTTAGAAGTTCGTTCCATTGATTCAATATCTATGAATCTAGAAAAGAGGATTGATGGTTGGAACGAACGTATAAGACGAATTCTTGGAATTCCTTGGGGATTCTTGATTGGGGCTGAGCTAACTATAGCGCAAAGTCGTATCTCTTTGGTTAATAAGATCCAAAAGGTTTATCGATCACAAGGGGTGCAGATACATAATAGGCATATAGAAATTATTGTACGTCAAATAACATCAAAAGTCTTGGTTTCAGAAGATGGAATGTCTAATGTTTTTTTGCCCGGAGAACTTATTGGATTGTTTCGGGCAGAACGAACGGGGCGCGCTTTGGACGAAGCAATATGTTATCGAGCTACCTTATTGGGAATAACTCGAGCATCTTTGAATACGCAAAGTTTTATATCCGAAGCGAGTTTTCAGGAAACTGCTCGAGTTTTAGCAAAAGCGGCTCTCCGGGGCCGTATCGATTGGTTGAAAGGACTAAAAGAAAATGTTGTTCTAGGGGGAATGATACCTGTTGGGACCGGATTCAAAGGAGTCGTACACCATTCAAGTCAACATAAGGGTATTCCGTTGAAAACAAAAAAAAAGAATCTATTCGAGGGAGAAATGAGAGATATTTTGTTTTACCACAGAGAATTATTTGATTCTTATCTTTCAAAGAATTTCTGTGATAGATCAAAACAACAATGATTTTTGGGGTTTAATAGAATAGATTCATCTTTTTTATCTTTTATGTATTTGTTATGGTTATTTAATTTAGTAATAAAAAAATTAGTAATAAAATAAAGAAATTCAAAAAATAACGAAATAGAAAGGAATTAATGGTTTGCGTTGTATATCAATGGCCAATCCGTGGTAGAAAAGAAGGTTCCCTTGGAACAATTATTTATTTCAGAATACCTCATCTCTTTATTAAAAAAAGAGAAAGTGTGGGGAGAAATGACAAGAAGATATTGGAACATCAATTTGGAAGAGATGATGGAAGCGGGAGTTCATTTTGGTCACGGTACTCGTAAATGGAATCCTAGAATGTCGCCTTATATCTCTGCAAAATGTAAAGGTATTCATATTATAAATCTTACTAGAACTGCTCGTTTTTTATCAGAGGCTTGTGATTTAGTTTTTGATGCATCAAGTAGAGGAAAACAATTTTGAATTGTAGGGACAAAAAATAAAGCAGCTGATTCAGTAGCATGGGCTGCAATAAGGGCTCGCTGTCATTATGTTAATAAAAAGTGGCTGGGGGGTATGTTAACGAATTGGTCCACGACAGAAACGAGACTTCAAAAATTCAGGGACTTGAGAATGGAACAAAAGACAGGGAGACTCGCTCGTCTTCCAAAGAGAGACGCAGCCGTGTTGAAGAGACAATTATTTCACTTGCAAACATATTTGGGCGGGATCAAGTATATGACAGGATTACCGGATATTGTAATCATCGTTGATCAACAAGAAGAATATACAGCCCTTCGAGAATGTATTACTTTGGGAATTCCAACGATTTGTTTAATCGATACAAATTGTGACCCGGATCTCGCAGATATTTCGATTCCGGC